>NC_057941.1:34587467-34887467 GCF_018555375.3 Anguilla rostrata | reverse complement strand
CGGTTTAGATTTCCTGACTGAATTTAATCATGGTGCATTTTTAACAGTATCCGCTGTAGGGATAATGGTGACCCAACCTGTGACAGCGGCAATGTTTTCAGAACTTAACTGGGTTATTGAGAAATTGAGAGCTGCTGTCATATCGACCTTAAGATGTTAAAGTAACATGTACTGTATTGGCTTCTTGTCTGCCTTGCATACCTGTTGTATGGGAGGGAGGGGAGAGAGGGGAGAAGGGGAGGGGACTCCTGTGGAATTGGCAGTGGGTACATTATGATCACGTACATACTGTAAACTGTGTGTGTGTGTGCATGTCAGTGTGTGCATGCATGGATGCATGTGTGTGTGTGCTTGTGTGAGTGTGTATGTGTGCATGCATGTGTGCACGTGTGTGCATTTGTGTGATGGTGTGTGTGCACTGACGTGTGTGTGTGTGTTTGTACATGTGCATGTGCACATGCACGCGCGTGTGCGTGTGTATGCATGTGTATGTGTGCATGTGCACATGTGCGTGCGTGTGCATGCATGTGTTTGTGTGTGCATGTGTACGTGCGTGCATGCGTGTATTTGTGTGTGCATGTGTACGTGCGTGCATGCGTGTATTTGTGTGTGCATGTGTACGTGCGTGCATGCGTGTATTTGCATGTGCATGTGTACGTGCGTGCATGCGTGTATTTGCATGTGCATGTGTACGTGCGTGCATGCGTGTATTTGCGTGTGCATGTGTACGTGTGTGCATGCGTGTATTTGCGTGTGCACATGCACACTTTCTCTGCGGCTCCTGCTCCTTTAAACTCGGGGGCTGCTGGGAAGGCTGTGGGGAAGAAGCGGGAGCCGTCGCGCTCCGTCGAGTGGAAAACTCGATCTTCTTACCTCAGCGGCTTCGGACGGAGACGCTCATCGGAGGGACATCTGTGTACAGGCAGCGAGAAGGAAGGAGCTATCCTGGCCGTTTAAACACTTTTCTCAGCACAGTCCTGTCATCTCCTTCCGCCAGTTACAAATTAAAGACAGTAAAATCGTTCCTTCGGTTACGGTCGCGTCTCTGCTGTTACAGCCTTAAAGCTGCGCTTTACTTGGTGAATGATCACCCCCTCCCTGCACCGATTTTCTGTAATATTGCATAACATTCAGGGGACGGAGTGACAATAGTGTTGTTACTACCCAGGACTTATGAGTGCAGTAAAAACTTCTGGCAAGTCTGATAAACAGATTTAATTTTGTTACCCTGATACATAATGTTTCCAGCTCACACTGCTGAGTTATAGTACATTATGCACATATTAGCAATGAAACGTGGCAGTATTTAATCTGAAACAAGGCGCTGTATTTAGCCGTCGGACCCACGCGCGTACGGTGTGGTGGCGTTAGCATGTGGTTAGCATCCGCGGCATGTAAAGCGTGCTGCAGGCTGGGTTTGCGTTGTTGACCTGATGAAAAGGCCTCTTTCTGCCGCATCTTTACTTGGACGAGATTATTTATCCACCTGCCCAGGTAAAATCCACCTGCGTTTTCCCGCATATGCGTGCAAACCTGCTTTCCTGTCACCGCCCTCTGCGCCAACGCTGTCCAGCTGCCATCCATGGAGGTTTCAAAGCTCAAAGTCCCCAGGCCATTGTTCACAGTGTGACATCACTCACCTCTCTTCTTCTTGTTTTTTGTGTTCTTTTTCCCCACAAAACTCAAAACGTACTACTGCCTGCCAACTCATTATTTCAACACTCAAAAGGGTGTGTCAGTATGAAATTAATGTTTGTTTTATAATACAGTATGTTTGTATTAATGTATAGTTTCATATGTGTATATTTTTCATATATCTCGATTATTAGCTACAATTTTAATTTGCACCTATCTGTTTTGTTCATGGGTTTCTTTTTCACCCATGAAGGGCCTCACATTTTTGATGTCCCCCATTTATCGGGCCTAAGAAGGTTCCTGTAGTGAGTTTAAGCCAGCTGTTTTGCACCTATGCTATTTAGGATCTGGAACTAGTCTTGTTGGCCTCCTCTGTACTATGGTCTCTGCCACACCTTTTGGAAATAAAATATTCCAGAATTTTACAAACAATATTTATTTATTTGGTAACACTGCACTTGGTCCTGTGTCTCGTCTCCCAGTAATTATTTACATAGGTCTCGCAGATTTTGAAATTTCTTTTATGTGAAAGATATTCAAACAGCGATCCACAAGGATCGCAATGCAGCGGGTCTTCCTCCTTTCAAAACATAGTAACATTAAAGATGGATGGATTGGCTAATATACAGTTATCAGGGGTTAATTAAAATCAATTTTTGGTTTGCTTGCATGGAAAATGTATTAATGTTCCGCGGCCCTACAGAAGCAAGTTTGTAAGCCCTTGCTCTACTCTCTCTTTAAATTATTATATGCAGTGGAGTTTGTGTGAGTGTCTGTCAGCCTGCCTGCCCATCAGCCAGCCTGTCCGTCTGTCCGTCTGCTTGTCTTACTGCCTGTTGATCTGGCTGTGAACGGGATGGCTCAAAAAAAATAGGGTTTCGAAAAAAATGAAGCTGGCTGAAACTTTGTGTAGTGACTGCCTGTGATGCAGGACAGAAATGATTATCTTTTAGGGAAGCCTTGAGGACTCTTTTGAGGGGTGTTTATGGAGTGCCCTTTCGCTGAGTACCGCTGTGGTTTTTGATGTGTCACATGGTCCCTGTGTGTCACCACTCTGAGTGTGGCTCGGAGCAGCTGAAAAACTGTAATCTTACACGACCCTTTTTGAAGAGGCTATATTTGTAGCTCCCAATGTTCACAGCGCAGCCCCCAAGAGAACTGTAATTAACCATCAATTATGTGAATCACTCGCTCTGTCTCTGGCCCCCCGACCAGAAGGCTCTGAGGGAGGAGGGATAAAATGCCAGCACAGCCAGTGCTCGTCTGGAGAACTGCTTCTCGCCCGACGCTACACTTCAAACTTTTCCTTTGACTTTTTCCGTCTGTGTGATTCAGAAATGATGTCCTTGAGGACAAGAAATCAGGTCAAGTCCAGAAACTGGGGTCTACTTTTCCGATATCCCGATATTCAGTCGTTGTGAAATTGTATTGAACAGCCATCTTGTTTGCAGTTCATCAGCATCAAAAGGTGTCGAATGCGAGTCAGGGGTTCAGCGTTAAAGTATGAGGAAAGTTTTTAGAAAGCTTTCCGTCAAGTTTTCTGATTCAGGGAGCCTTTTTGTGGTGAATAGTTTTGCAAAAAAAGCCTTAAAATCAAACTAAACTCTGTTTTCTACTTTTTTAGCACACCAGGACCATTTTGCGAGGGTTGCAATGTATATGTCAATATCTACAAATATAAAATAAATGGAAAACTAGCAGATAAAGGCAAAAATGTTGGTTAAAAATATTTGGGGCAGATTTTCTAAGGACAGGAATAATTTCTATCACTGATGAATATCCTTGCATCTCAACATATTTTCCAGTTATATATTTCTCATATTTACTTATAGTAATTATGGGAATTAGCTTTTTCATTTGCACAGCAACACAATTATATTTAATGGACATATCCCCAATAAGCAGTTTAATGTACACGCGACATCATGCCATTATTTTTTTATGAATATGGCTATATTAAGCCAGTATTCCAAATTCAGACATATTGTATAACAGTGGTGCAATACTATGTAAACATTGTGTGTGCATGTGTGTGTATGTACGTTCGTGCGTGTGGATATTAAGTCTGAATTTAATACCGTATTGTTATGTCTGAATGCTTTACAGAAGGTCTCTATGGTAAGAGCAGGTTGATGGGGATGTTTGTCATTCTTGAGAATCAGCTGGACAGAACGTCTCGCTCAAAGTGGATTATGTAAGATGAATAATTTCACCTCTATTCAAACTACACCTGCATAACTGCTGTATCTAACCTTTCGAAAGGCCAATTACTAAGAGAGAGAGAGAGAGAGAGAGAGAGAGCCCAAACAAATGAGTCAATGAATATCCTAGCCTGCTTTTTTCTCTGGAAGTACTTCTGCAAACAATAAGCTTGCACTGACTCACATGCATTTTGATTTGATTGCATTTGTAATTTCTGTTTGATGAACTGTTTTTCATCAGCCAATAAAAGCGCCGCTTCGCCACAGCCAGCATGTAATGGCGAATAGGAAGTTATGTTTTTAAATTATGTTTCCCGTGCTTGCTTGAAATGATTTGTTTGCTTTATTAGTTTTAGATTTGACAGAGCAATTTTTATTCGGTCCCTATGTGATTATATCAAAATGGCTAAAATAATCTTCCAAAGGTAAATCCCACATACCCCCACTCTCTGAGTTCATTTATAAAATGGTCTTATGATCAAATTGTATGTTAAATAGTGGCTTATGCCGATAACCATGACTAAGTAGTTATTTATAAAATCCCATTTCGATGTGGATATGATTGTATATTCTACATAAAGTTTATACTCGACGTAAGTGAATTTTCTGCTGTTTACAGTGTGTGGAGGTACTGCACGTTTGAGAGCTGTGGGCAAATCCCCAAAGTAGACCGTGAGTGCGCTTTAAGAATAACATTTAATTGATAGTCTATTCTTGCTATGATCAAAGTGTTGAAATTCAACCTGATTTGTACCTGAGGGTAAATGGCTGTTATCGGGCACATTCACAAGGCAGGGTAATTGTAACGCACGCTCACGAGGGTTCCTACTGAAGGTCGATAGAGATTCATATATTGCAGGTGCGTAAGGCGCAGGTTACGCCACTTTAAACCAATGTAAGTAACTTTTTTTGGTCTGTTTTTTATATATCAAAAGTAAGAACTTGGGAAATTATAGTTTAAATCCAAGGGTGTTTATAAATGAGGCCCAGGTGTATGTGGCACTTCTATTCAGTCTCACCTCATCACACTTACTGAGGGAGGTCAGTTGCATTGATAGTCTTTGACAATCAATTCCTCAGACTCTGAGTAAAAGCTAATAAGATGCTTTCATTTCAAGTTGGCCGCATCTCCCTCCATTTGAACACTGTTTTCTAATAGTGTGAGCAGCAGCAGAGCTGGCTGCTGGCATAAACACACCGTGCGGTCATTTAAGGCCAAACATGGCATGGCCACACAATTCACGTTCTTTATCCAGCCATCCATCCATCCATTATCTATACTGGCTTATCCTGGGCAGCATTGCGAGGGGTGCTGGAGCCTATCCTTGCATGCATTGGGTGAGAGGGAGGAATACACTCTGGACCGGCCGCCAATATATCACAGTCAAGTTATTTATTTATTTATTTCTTTATTTACAGCGGGCTCTGGGCAGTGCCCAGTCGTTTTCTTCTGACTGACAGCTGAAGCTGTAGCACACATTGTGTTTGGGTTTCAGAGATTGGCTTTTTTGCTAGATGTGCAGTAGCTGGGCAGTCGTATGGGGCCCTTTTCTCACTGGACCGAATGAAAAACGTCATGGCACTGCATTGATGGGGACTCTGTGCAGTCGGAGATGCCGTCTTTTTGTTCACATGTTAAAGTGAGGCGCTGACTCACTGTGGCCATTAAGAATCCCTTGGTACTCAATAGAACAGCCGGGAATTCCCTGCTAAAACTCCCAATGCACTGTCTCCCAATCTGATCAACCTGTTTCCTTAGTGCTACATTCCTTCCCCTCCACTGTTGCAATGGGAGAACTTCTCACTCGCCTTTTATGACTTAATCAAGGTTAACAAATGAGCAATAAATTATCAATAACTGAAATGCACTCTCAGTCTCACTGTCTGAACATGTTATATCCTGCAGAATTCTTCAAACAAAGTTTTAGATGCACCACATATTTTCAAGATGAAAAGATGTAAGACATGCCAAGGCTGGTTCAAAGCAAGGGCACTCCATATGTAACAACCAAATAGCTTACCTTCCTCATGAAAATATGGTGTGGGTGTTCATTCTTCTCTCTCTCCCTCTGTCGTAAGTATTGTCATACAAGTATGCTACAGTGTAGTACAAAAGAAATACAATAATACAAAAAGCAAAATACACATTGGAGGAAACAAACAAAGCTATTGCAGTATGGCTATGAGATTGTGGATTGCTTTCGGGGGAGAGGGGGAGCTCAGATCTCTTTCCGGTGGTGGGGGGGGTGGGGGGGGCTAAGCTTCCCTTAACCCCGGCGTGATTGGAACCCTGATTATTGTGTGTGTAAATTGTGATGCACAGATATTCTGCAGCGGAGCACTTGGAGGATGATGCTGTGTTCTTCTTCCTCTCTCTCCTGACCCGGCTGGCTCTGTTGCTGGCGGCGTTTGCCCACGGATACCACCGCCAAGGTCAACAAATGTTCTCTCTTTTTTTTTCCTGATGAGAAATGGCGTTATTCATGTACAGGGGTTTGTGAGCATGCACCACGTACAGGCGTGGCTACAGCGCAGACAGACATCTCCATCGAAAGGCAAAAACACATTTTTTTCTCTCGCACTTCAGCGTATTAAACTTTTGGCACATGCTTTATGGTCATATTTTTCTTTTTGGAATTTCCTATTAATTTTTTTTGTGATGAAATACAGGAATGAAGGAATTGAGACCAGCTGTTGTAAAAACCTAAAATAAGTATTACAGACTGCAAGTTTGCATCATTATCAAAGGACAGCTGAACAGGAAGTGAGGGAAAGACAATCACGGGGTGATTGTACACTGGAGAATAGTGGGGAGGCCGTAAAGAGAAAAGAAACAAGATTAAAAGACATGAGCTGAACTGTTGCCCATTTCACAGGCTTGCAGGGAGATGAATTAATGAACAGAGAGACAGAGAAAATAGAAATATTTATGGATGGCTGAACACACATAAATATAAAGGCACAACAGATACTTTGCTGACTGGATGGCAGTTTTTCTGTTTGAAATTATTTAAATCAGAGGTGGGCAACAAGGGCAGTATCCGTTTCTGGGTTTAACTTCTGGCCTCAATTACGTAATTAGCTCAAACATTTACACCATTAGACATTTTAACTTCATTTTTGATAAGCACATCAATGACAGTTTAAGACTGTTCTTGTGTCCACAAATAAAAGTTTTCACTGTGATCAATCTACGAGTGAACAAGTGCTGGTGTAAACAGCCAGTTACCTCATTTAGCCAGAGTAATTAGTGGAAACAAACACCTGTATGTACGCTGGCCCTCCGGACCGTAATTTCCCACCGCTGATTTAAATGATCCCTTTGGACAGCGTCACTTCCCATTGCATTGTAATACCCCATGCCACCTATAGAGGGAGTCAGCTCAACAGTGCTACACATGCCCTTGATAGGGGATGTGATTTGAACAAATTGGGGATTTGTGATATGTAATTACATTGCAAGCCTCATTCCTCATTATATCCTATAAAACTGTATAAAATGCCCTGCTGTACACATTGTACACATCTCCCCCCCCCCCCCATCCTTCCATTAGTACTACACGAGTCAATCTAAATCATGCTATGTCAACCATTTCTGTGAAATTAATGTTACTTTCCCCAGACTGAATAAATCTAACCATTTATTGAAAATTCCATATCAGAATACACCTGGAAAATATCATCTTTCACTAATTCAGAGATCATTGAAGATGTGTAAAGAATTGTTCTTAAGAGTTACTTTTTAGTGTGATCTATTCATGATAGGTCAGCGTTTTAGTGTGATCTATTCATGATAGGTCAGCTTTTTAGTGTGATCTATCCATGATAGGTCAGCGTTTTAGTGTGATCTATTCATGATAGGTCAACTTTTTAGTGTGGTCTATCCATGATAGGTCAGCTTTTTAGTGTGATCTATTCATGATAGGTCAGCTTTTTAGTGTGATCTATTCATGATAAGTCAGATTTTTAGTGTGATCTATTCATGATAGGTCAGCTTTTTAGTGTGATCTATTCATGATAAGTCAGATTTTTACTGTGATCTATTCATGATAGGTAAGCTTTTTAGTGTGATCTATTCATGATAGGTCAGCTTTTTAGTGTGATCTATTCATGATACGTCAGCTTTTTAGTGTGATCTATTCATGATAGGCCAGCTTTTTAGTGTAATCTATTTGTGATAGGTCAGCTTTTTATTGCGATCTATTCGTGATAGGTCAGCTTTTTAGTGTGATCTATTCATGATAGGTCAGCTTTTTAGTGTGATCTATTCATGATAAGTCAGATTTTTACAGTGATCTATTCATGATAGGTCAGTTTTTTGGTGTGATCTATTCACGATAGGTCAGCTTTTTAGTGTGATCTATTCATGATAGGTAAGCTTTTTAGTGTGATCTATTCATGATAGGTCAGCTTTTTAGTGTGATCTATTCATGATAAGTCAGATTTTTACTGTGATCTATTCATGATAGGTAAGCTTTTTAGTGTGATCTATTCATGATATGTCAGCTTTTTAGTGTGATCTATTCATGATAGGTCAGCTTTTTAGTGTGGTCTATTCATGATAGGTCAGCTTTTCAGTGTGATCCATTCATGATAGGTCAGCTTTTTAGTGTGGTCTATTCATGATAGGTCAGCTTTTTAGTGCTTTGCTTGGTGACACTGCCAGTGCAAAGACAAAGACACCACCTGCGCTGTATGTAGCTAATGTAGCACAGCAAAACCATGCATACAAAGACCGTGTCTGAGCCCTGCGCTGTATGTAGCTAATGTAGCATAGCAAAACCTAGCGTGCAGAGACTGTGTCTGCAGCTGCATATTTAGTGAAGAGATTCAGGCCAAACAGCCTGGCTCACACCAACCTACCCTGGAGGCACATCTGTAAACTTCTGATTACCGATCAGTTCCCTGAGAAAACATTACATTACGTTACAGACATTCAGCAGACACTCTTATCCAGAGCAACTTACACAACTTTTACATAGCATTTACATAGCATCCATTTATACACTGGATATATACAGAAGCAATGCAGGTTAAGTACCTTGATTAAGGGTACAACAGCAGTGGCCAACAAAATCGAACCTCTGACCTTTAGGTTACAAGACCAGCTCCTTGCCCATTATACTACACGGGAAACACTGCTCCGAATCACTGATTGCCAGAACGTTACTTTTCTGGATGTCAATGAAGGAGCTCTATATTCAGTTGCACCAGGTGAATGGTGCAACTTTAAAGAATAAAAAAAAAAAGTATTTTCTGCAGTAATATACCATGGCAGAAATGTCCCCTTATTTCATTGAATGCAGGCATGAAACTGCATATGATTAAAGAATATTTTTGAAAAATAAAAGTATCAGTCATAATCTTTTCCTCGTTTAAAAAATTATACAGTAATATAAAGTATGCTTATTTTTTACTCTACTAATTTTGTTCCGTTCTCCTTGAACTAAAACCATAAGCTCAATTTAAAAAAATTATTTCAAAGAAAGAAAGGAAAAAGCAGTTAGGCTTCCAATGTCAAAACCAAGGTTGTATTACAGTATGAAGAAACAAATGTAAAATATATATTATGATTTATATTCATTTTTCCATTTAATCTATATTCCTGGTTTATTAAAATATCATCCACAGTGAAAACCTTTTTACTGTGCAAAAACCATTTCCAGGTCATGATATTAGAGGTAAGTCTTATGATCATCAAATGTTTTTTTGTTTTTTTTTTGAAGCTGCTCTGAATTTGGTGACATTTTATGCTTTGGTTCATTCTCGTCTTTTATGGGAATCCACAGGGAAGAAATTAAAAATGGAATGTGATGCTCCGCTCCGATGTCTACACTTCCTTTCATTATTTCTGTCTCCACTCAGATCAAAACACTTGCTCCCATCTTTCCAAGCTTTACTTTCCTAGAGCAGCGGGATGTATGGCAAACCCTGGTGCTTCTTAAAGTCTGAATGCACAGCCATATTCTATAACTGCAACTCCACCGCACCTGTTCACCATTTTACTTTTTTACTTCATCTTATTCGTTCTGCCCTTTTCACAGGATTTTTTAAAGAGTCACCTTCTTTTCCATGATCACGATGCCCTTCTCTCAGGGGGATACAGAAACACTCATCTGTCTCTTTCACTGCAAAGTAAGGTGCGCAGGCTTGGATTTGGTTGTGGACAACATATCCATGAACAGTTGCATTGTGTTTGTTCCCAGTGGGGATCAAGATGTTGAGTGCCTGTCCTGTGAGATCATGTTCCTTTAGTATTAACTTAATGAGCTAAATTATCTTGTGTTTTCTTCCTCATATAACAGACTTAATCACCCGTGCACGTTCTGTCTTTAAATGTTTGCTACCATGTCCTATTGTTCTGTCCTTCAGTGGAGATCAGTGCATTCCTATGTAGACACACACAAACAAACAAACAAACAAACAAACAAACACACACACACACACACACACACACACTAGGAAACAAACCAGCTTCAAGCTGGTCTTGTGGTGTAATTCCTGCTGGTTTTTTACTCCCAACTCCTGGAAGGTAAACATATCAGAACACAACGCAAGAAGAAATGTCACCAAGGGACCAATCTCAGACTTGTGTGTGTGACTGCAGTGGTGTACTTCCTGTCTCATTGCGGGACTTCCTGTCCCTGCCCAAAGCAGCCGTACTGGATTAGTCCCACAACTGCTGGTCTGGATCCATGGAATTCCAATGCTCTGGAGTTCATACTTGCTACAGAGAGGGATCATTTTAGACAACTTCCCTTCAGATGGACAGGCAACTTCCAAATGTTTACCATAGAACTTACGAAGTGGTAAAAGCAGTGCAAACACAGGGACATGCATACAGTACATTGGCAAACAGACAGACAGGCGAGCAAGTACCTGAAAGGGCACTAACACTGCAATACAATATTGTAATATGATATGTACTAAACAGAAATACGTCAACTGTAATATTGATGTATTTCTGTTTAATATGTTTGAATCCATTTGTCATCCTCTTGACCAGGTCAAGATGCAGCTTGACCTCTGTTCTGCATGAATGGTCCCATTTAAGGCATCACTGTCTTTATGATAAATGAGTGCGATATTAGGTCTTTAAAGAAATAGAATGGAGATATCGGCACATTGTGGAAGGAGAGAGAGAGAGAGAGAGAGCGAGAGCGAGAGCGAGAGAGAGAGAGATAGATTATTAAAAGAGAATCATAGGCTTATGGAAGCTGTTGTAAAACATCACCCTTCGGTGACTGATTTAATTGCTGCAAAAACAAAAAAGCAGAACTTGTGTCAGAGAAATTAAATTTCCCGGTGAATTTAAACACTGCATACTGCTGTGTGTGGAAAGGTCAGGACTGTCTCAACCTGGAGTGGTCCTGCCTTGTCACCACCCACCAAGTCACCCCTTTCAGCTGTCTGGTCCTTTGGTTAAGCCAAAAATGACTACACTGAGCTAAGCCCCTATGAGGTCCGTGGATCCACAGACACCCATACAGACCCCTTTCACTTTTTCTGGTGGTTTAGAATCATATGATATGGTCCAGATAATTAATGATAGGGTCCTGATAATGAATGATAATGAATATATGATAAATCTGTTTATGAATGATAGGGTCCAAATAATGAATGAATGGGTCCTGATTGATAATGAATAATAGGGTCCTAATAATGAATTATAAGGTCCTGATAATGAATGATGGCATCCTGATAATGGATGATAGGCTCCTGATAATGGACGATATGGTCGTGATAATGAATGACAGGGCCCTGATAATGAATGAGAGGGTCCTGGTAATGATTGATTTCATCCTGATAACGAATTAGAGGGTCCTGTTAATAAATGAGAGGGTCCTGATAATGGATGATATTGTTCCAATAATGAATGATAGGGTCCAGTTTTTTAATTTTATCTACCTTTCTTTTACTGATCTTGAGTTATCTTTTTAGTACACAGGCCCCAGAGAATGTTGCTATGGCAACACCTCACATCTCATTGCCAGAGTCCTTGAGTGCAGTACCATTTGTACACACTCCATAACTGGCTTTCATCACTGTTGGTAAGCATGTGCAAATGTTTTCCAAACATTTAAGTGGTAATTACTTTCTTTCTTCATTAGCTCTTTGCTTGGAGCACTTCTGTTCTGGAGGAAAATGAATGGTACAGGAGTCAAAAGCTGCTACTGGTTTGAAAACTTTCATGCCACTGCCTACTGGATTACTTGTGGACTGGTGCAGAACTATTGAAGTGCAATGAATTTAAAGATTTGAGTTGGGTATTTGACATTATGCCATATTTTCTTATATTGACTTCTTATAATTCCAGCATTTTGTGCACCTTCCCTTGACGAGAATAACACTGTTGAGTCATCTTCTGTTGTATTTATTTTGAGAAAAATGAACATATTTGGGAGGGTGATCTTTGATCATTTCCCCATATCTAATCTTTCAAGATGCTTCAGGTCCAAATGACTCATTTTTAGTATCAAGCCTGAAACAGCCATTGCAAGACAATAATTTTGTTTATCAGTTAATCATTCCAGACAGGGGGTATACAATACATGGCTTTCAAGAAAAAATGTGTTGGTACATCTTAAAGTCCATGACTCAATTGACCTTAATAAGATCCCCACAAAAAGCAAATGCAAAAGAACCCTATTACCTCAAAGATCCACAACATTTCAATGTAACTATGGCATCCTATAAAACCCACTTAATTTGAGGTCAAATTCACCACTGATATGCCTGGCTTAAATAAGCTCAAAATCTGACCACAGGTTCCAATCAAGGTTCATCACTGAACTGTGTGTTGTGATCAGGCATGTTCTGGATAAGGGTGGCTTGCTTTCCCCACCGACATTATCAATCTCTGTGGCAAGGTCGTCCAATCTGATCTGCAAAGACCCAGTGTGGGTCCAGGTTTTTGTTTTAGCCCAGCACAAACACACCTAATTCTACTGATTAGTTAATTAGTTGAATCCAGTGTTGTTGCGCTGAACTATAACAAGAAGCTGAGCCCACGCTGGCCTTTTTATGGATTAGATTGCACACCCCTGCTTAACGGGCCATTCAAACACCACTTATAATCTTAACAGCATCCAATTATCTTAGTTTTCCTGAATGGATTTGTACCAGAGTTTGATGGTCGATGTCAGTTAAACATTAGCAAGACCTTATTTGCACTCATTGCAATATCTGTCCTATGGGTACACATCGCTCACCTTTAACGAACGGCTTCAGAACGAGCAAAAAAAAGAACAGCTGAGCTATTGCAGAACATTTTGAGGACATTCACTCGAGTAATTTACTATGGGTGCGTAGTGTTGCTTTAGGAAGCAACTGATCAAGGTTAGTGGTAATAAATGTTAATAATTCACTGATGCACTTATTGTATACCAGTGAAATCAAACGTTTACAATAAAGGCATTACCAACTTCAAAAAAAGAAACTTAAAAAAGGATAAAAAATTACATTCTATGGGCAAATTGTAGGTCCTGTGTTGTCAGTCACTCTGAAGCCGAGTGTAAATAAATGCAGGCAGAACGGAAAGTCGTTCTGATAGACAGTGTGAGATGGAAACCACACCTGTCTGTTGCGGCGGCCGAGTTCCATTTATGTAGACCATTCGCGGAGGTTGAAGAGACACAGGGGCGCGGGTCAGCGATGGAAATGATGCCGCGGTGGACAGGTGTGGTTTCCATCTCATATACTGCAGTCTATCAGAATTACTTTCCATTACGATTGAATTTATTTATTTAGGCTTCAGACTGACTGACAACACAGTGCAAACTATAGATTGTAATTTAGCCATGGATTGTAATTTTTTATTCTTCTTTTAAAATTCCTAATTAAAGTTGTTGCTGGTAATGCCTTTATTGTAAACGTTTGATTTATCAGAATATCAGAATGATAAATGAATCATAATGACTTTCCATAATGCCTGCATTTATTTCGACTCAGCTTCAGAGTGATTGACAGCACAGCACATACAATTGGGACGTAGTTTTTCATTTTTTAAAGTTTAGTTTTTTGAGGTGGTGTTGGCTGTGGTCAGGCAATGTTCCGGCCCCGGGGGCCACTGTTCCACTGCGGGGGGGCTACTGTACCGCGTCCCCTACGCGTTCAGCGCCCGGCTAGGCGCTCGGTGGAATGTGGGGGGGTGGCGGTGGCGGGTGGGGGGGGTTGGGATGGTTTGGCCGAGGCGGTGAAAGCGAGAGTGCGTGCGGCGTACAAACGGGACGCGGCAAAGGTCACGCTCTGCCGTTTGGCTCCCTCCGCCCGTGCGCCACGGACGCCGCGCAATCAATGGGTACTTCCTGTCTGTGCGTGGTTATTCAGACTGTCGGTGTGTGTGTGTGTGTGTGTGTGTTTGTGTGTGTGTTTGTGTGTGCGTACGTGTGTGTGTATGTGTGAGTGTGTGTGTGTGTGTGTGTTTGTGTGTGTATGTGTGTGTGTGTGTTTGTGTGCGTGTGTGTGTGTGTGTGTGTGCGTGTGTGTGCCTGTGTGTGTGTGTGTGTGTGTTTGTGTGGGTATGTGTGCATATGTGAACTTGTAATACTATCTTTGTGGGAACCAAATGTCCTCACAATGATAGAAAGATGAGGAAAATTTGTCTTTGTGGGGACCTTTTGCTGGTCCCTACAAGGTCAGGAGGCTGTTTTAGGGTTAGGACTTAGGGTTAGAATTAGGTTAAGGTTAGGGTTAAGGTTAGGCATGTAGTGGTTGGGGTTAGGGTTAGGGTTAGGGTTAGAGGTTACGGAATGAATGTAGTCAATAGGAAGTCCTCACAAGGATAGCAGTACGGGACTCTGTGTGTGTGCGTGTGTGTGTGTGTTCGTGTGTGTGTTTGCGTGTGTGTGCGTGTGTGTGTGTGTGTGTGTGTGTGTGTGTGTAGGGGAGGGGGCGGGGGTGATTCATAATTTTCTCTGTTCTTTACAGCCAATAGGGCTCACCAAAATAACAATCTTATCACGTTCTATCCCTTTCTATTGTGGAAGTAACACTTACTTACGTTGGTTGTGTTCATGCAGTACAATCCTCTTTTTGATTGTGGCACAAATACATCTTTTTAAATCCAAGTGAGGCTGACTTTGCCAGAGGGCAGTTATTGATATGCTATTAATAAATTCTGGCATGTGTATTAATTATTTTTGGCTCATGTACACAAATGAAATAGTGGCCAAAATCATTGAGTGCTGAAAATATTAAATTTGGTCGTATCCTTTTTTATGTGCTGGCCAGAGGAATGCATATCTATAATAAGCCTAAATACACTGTATGAACTGTATGCTTTTTTGTGACCTATTTCTGTTTCTATTTGCGCCAGTTTTAGAGTAGGCCAAGTGTCTCATTGTCTACAGGGGAAGTTCTTCTTTAGTTTTACTTGAGGGTGCACCAAAGAGGTCAATAACGACAATAGATTTCAAGGGAACAGAGAGTGGCAATACTCCAAGGGAGGTCTCTGTTCTTGAATATACTGATTGTTAAGTAGCATTTGTCAGAACTCATTGAATAATGAACCCTCAATGCGAACCCTTGTTTCATAAAAAAAGACAAGCTAGAGATTATGTGTGGGGGGAAAAAAAACTAGGAAGAAGTCAGATTGGTTTTCAGAAACTGGTGATTTCTTCTTCACTTCTTCTTCTTCTTCTTCTTCTGATTTCTACAGTAGTGGTTACAGTTACAGTAACCCTTACATTAGTTACAACAGTACAGCTTCAGTCGGTTTCACTTTTTTCCATCAGTGAAAGAAGTTCCACCCTTCGAACACGTCAACTGCACCATCAAATGAAACAGCGCACACACACACACACATGCAACACCCCCCCCCCCCCCACCGCTCATGGGAATATCCAAACAGGAAATATATTCTTTCAGTTTTTAAACAACAAGCCTTCACTTATTCTTCTCTTTATTTTTTTCAAAAAGATCAGTAAACTTCCTCAAAGCCTCGCTGTTGATTTTCCACGACTGTGCGTCTTTTCTTTTCTTTTTTTCTTCTATTTCTTTCTCTTTTTTTCCGCGTGCCACGTCATCAAAACCAGTGGTTTTTTTTTTCTCGCGACATGCGGCTCACAGGAAGTGCCAGGAAGTGTCGCAGCGAAAAACAGTCCCCTGTCACAGTTTCCACTCTTCAGATAAAGCCACACGGAGCAACTGTATCACTCCAAAACACCAAAAACAGGATGGCGGTGTCCCAAAATAGACCATTAAACAAATGCGGTGTCTTTTTTTAAACCTTGTACCAGCTATATTCGTTCAGCTAGTACAATCATGTGATTGTTTATTTTACTTTCATGTGACATTTTAGGTAGGTGTTATACACTGTGCAGTATTTGTATATGTGTGTAAATATATGTACACACAGCGAAACACATTCATTTATTTGCGTGCTCCCAAGCGTGTACACACATTCATGTATATATAATGTCTGTATGTTTATGTGTTTGGAATGAACACTAGTGCAAAAACACATAAACATAGCTGTGCACATGTGGATATTGTTTTAATTGTGTTGTCCTTGTCCTGTTGAGCATAGCCAACTTCCAGCTAACTACTGCAGCATACACTGACTGAAATTGTCATGACAATTTTATCGTGACATCATTTATCGTGAAATCATTATTTATTTTTTTTGTATGGTTCTCAGTGTTAGATACTGCATTACCCAAACGGTGAGATTACAGCCTGCAGTCGTCCATTACGGTCTAAATGTATGGGCGGCATGGTGGCGCAGTGGTTAGCATTGTTGCCTTGCAAGTAGGAGTTTCTGGGTTCCAGCTGGATCCTGTCCGCCTGGAGTTTGCATGTTCTATCCCGTGTTTGAGTGGTTTCCTCCGAGTACTCCAGTTTTCACCCACACCGAAAGGCATATAGGTCAGGTATATTCCTGCCATCGCCCTTGACCCTGACCAAGGCACGGGTGCGTAAAGAGCCAAGGTACCACCCAGGCCAGCTGTGACTCCACCCATCTCCACACGACGCCAGTGCCAGCCACGTGTTGCCCTGCAGGGCTGGCACAGTCCGGATTCCATACCAGGCTTACAAGGCCCCTCTGTGCGTGCTGAAACGGCGCCTAACAGGACGAGCCAGCCAGCATCCTGTACACCCAGAGGCTGACCGGTGTATTGGTTGTGAAGGAGAGGAGAGAGAGGTCTCATACACCCAGAGGCTGAACGGTGTATTGGTTGTGAAGGAGAGGAGAGAGAGGTCTCATACACCCAGAGGCTGAACGGTGTATTGGTTGTGAAGGAGAGGAGAGAGAGGTCTCATACACCCAGAGGCTGAACGGTGTATTGGTTGTGAAGGAGAGGAGAGAGAGGTCTCATACACCCAGAGGCTGAACGGTGTATTGGTTGTGAAGGAGAGGAAGAGAGGTCTCATACACCCAGAGACGACCGTGTATTGGTTATGAGGAGAGGAGAGAGGCCTCGTACACCAGAGGCTGACCGGTGTATGGTTGTGAGGAAGGAGAGAGAGCTCTCGTACACCAGAGACTGACCGTGTATGTTTAAGGAGAGGAGAGAGAGCTCTCGTAACCCGAGACTGACCGGATTGGTTGTGAAGGAGAGGAGAGAGAGCTCTCATACACCCAGAGACTGACCGGTGAATTGGTTGTGAAGGAGAGGAGAGAGAGCTCTCATACACCCGGAGACTGACCGGTGTATTGGTTGTGAAGGAGAGGAGAGAGAGCTCTCATACACCCAGAGACTGACCGGTGAATTGGTTGTGAAGGAGAGGAGAGAGAGCTCTCATACACCCAGAGACTGACCGGTGTATTGGTTATGAAGGAGAGGAGAGAGAGCTCTCGTACACCCAGAGGCTGACCGGTGTATTGATTGTGAAGGAGAGGACAGGGAGCGAGAGTAACAGTATCAGAATGAGGGTAAAGATCAGGGCTGTAAGCTAAGCCTGAAAGCATGAGGTGCAGCTGCCAAAGCTCCATGACGAGGTGGGCGGAGTCTGAGGATCGGGGACACCTGTCAGAACAAAATCACAGCAAAGCCTTACTAATACAGTGCCACAGTGGTAGGACAGCACAAATATAATAGTGACACAACCACCTGAGACACAGCAAAAGAAAAAAAGTATTTACATTAATATACATGTAAATTAGATGACAAAAACGTGTTGCAGTAAAAATTTCTTCAAAAATATTATTTCTTTTATTTTTGTTGAATGTCACTTCTAGTGTAGGTGTTAGCATAGCAGAAAATATATGTGTCTTCCGATTAAGTCCACAGACTCATATCCCCTACAGAGGACAATAATATCTGGGTCTTAGGAGGATAAATAAGCAGAATTACAGTAGCTGAACAGCTATAGCGCAACAGCTACTGTATATTGCAGTGGCACTAATATCATAAAGGCTGCTACATACGAGTCAATGCTTATGAATTTTTGTTTCTTTTTTAGCTTTTGTAGGCATTTCAGACACATTTTGACTCACATGTTTTATTCCCATCCACACTCGTTTTAACCCTTTGAAGAGCAGGTTTTTTTGGAATGTTTTTTTTTTCAAAATTCAAAGTCAGTGTTCTAGAACCCCATTGTGACATCAGCATTAGAATGTTCAGTTAAGAACATTCTAATCACACATTTGTGGTCTCACACCTTAAAGGGTTAAGTGATGAGAGTTTTTTTTTTTTTAAAGAACCTCAGAGAGAATAATATCCAAAATGAGAGAGACTTCTGGAGACAAGGAAATGATAAGGAGGAAGTGGGTGTGAACCAAAACAGAATGGGTAAGAAAAGGAATGGGAGAAAAAGACAAAAGAAAAGAAAACAAGAATGACAAGGGGCTGGGCAAGTTCAGCTGTATGAATGCCAGACATACTCTCGCTTTTTTCTCTCACAAACTTTCTGTCAGTCTCTCTCTCTCTCTCTCCCCCCTTAATCAGGAAACAGACGTAAAAAGAGGTCAATGCAACCAGAGCCTTGTGGGATAGTTAATTACTACTCATCAAATAAATAAAATTTTAAATAAAGAGATAAAGTAGAGATAAAAAAGAAATAGAGATAAAATGAGAATGAAAATGACTGGTTTTGGGCAGTCAGCCTTTTCCTATCGAGCAGCAGATACCTGGAACTCTGTACTCACAGAACTAAGGGACATCACATCTCTTAATTCCTTTTCCAAATTTATAAAACAGTGGTTATTGGACAGTCAAAAATGCTCTCATAACAGAAACTAGGTTAATAGTAATGTCATGTGATGTCAAGTGTTCATTGTGATGTGTTGTCATGCTTTATGGTACTGTCATCTGGATGCCTGTGCTATGCTTAATGTGTTCCCTGCTGTATGATCTTCCCTATGCTTGAATGTTGGATTGCTGGTGGGCACGGACGGGCGGGCGTTGGCAGGTGGCGTTGCGGGTAGCCGTAGGCACATGGGTGCCGGGCTCCTTGTCTCTATGTGCTCCCATGTGCTTGTGGCTGCTTGTGATGCTACTTGTTGATGCTCAATAGTTTCACTCACTTGTCTGTGCTTATATGTTTTGTGTGTTCTTTCATGCTGCTTCTTATGCTTCTTGTCAATGTTTGCATATTTTTTACTCATTTGTCTGTGCATATTATGTATGTTCTTTCATGTTCCTTAAACCATCAACTTGCCTAAGGACTACAGATGAAAATTAGCCTGTATGGCTAAATCTGGCACATTTACATGGTGCATCTAAGTTCTCATGTTTATTAATGTGCACTGTCCCTTTCTTAAATAAAATTAACCTTAAACCTTAATAAAAGACCTGCCTAACATCCAGCCAATTCACAGTAATGTGTAGCACTTTGTCTCAGAAATAAGCCCACTCTTTATGGCCCAGATCTGGGTACCATGTCCAGTAGGATTTCCTAAGTGTCACAGGAGGATGTGGTCTCTCTCCTGCTTTCAGAATAGCCTGTGTACGGCATCACCCTCTCTCACTACCCATTTCTTTTTCTGCTGAACAGGAACAGGAAC
Source organism: Anguilla rostrata (assembly GCF_018555375.3). Taxonomy (NCBI): domain Eukaryota; kingdom Metazoa; phylum Chordata; class Actinopteri; order Anguilliformes; family Anguillidae; genus Anguilla; species Anguilla rostrata. The sequence goes on along the minus strand of NC_057941.1, from coordinate 34,867,682 downwards.
GCATACTTTCTCTCCGCAAGGCATTCTGGGCAGACAAAACAAACAAATCCACAAGTCAGGCACAGGTAGTCCAGGGGGGATAAGGAGCAGGACTCATAAGCCGGTGGTTGTATGTTCTGTTCCCACGTACAGCCTGGCTGCCGTGCCCTGGAGCTGAGTGTTGAGGTTTAATTATTTTGGTAACTTGCCAGTAAAAATGAGTCAAAAACGGTAAAGAATGTGGGAAGGCAGTTTTTTAGGCAAAATGGACATATTAAAGGAAACAGTGGTCTATGAATACATCCATTAATGGACAATGGGTAGTGTTGGGGTCAGCGTGCATTGGGCAAGAGGCAGGTCACCAGGCCATTACAGGGCACACACACCATTCACTCATACCAACATACTAGAATCACTATAACAACAGATGAAACACACTAGAATACAAGATGCAACTCACTCGGAATATATGAAAGCTAGAATACATGAACACAAACCAAAATTAAATTTAAGTTAACTGGTGGAATTCTTTCTCCTGTGAGTTCTGACCAATCCTGGGTTGAGCTGGACTTTGGGGGGAGGGGCATTATTCTAGCCAAGCATGTACCCCTTCTACATGACAAATTACAGGAAGTCTCTACTGCTCACAACCTCATGGTCTGTTTTTTTTCTGAGAAATGTGTACCTCAGGCTGGAGTTCCCCTGGACAGGCTCCAGTCCCCGCTTTCTCTGCTTTCCCTGCTACCTGTTTCTGCCTGTGTAAGACTGATCATTTCTGTTACTAATGTTTCTTGGACTTGGGGAAATTAGGGGAGAGGTGTTTAAATCTTGATGAAGTGTTTTTTTTAGCATACAGTATTATTATGATTAATTTTTGCCTTTTTAAACTGCATGGGAGTACTGAGCCTGTACATGAACTGCATCTGTTTCTGCTTTGTATCACTCCCACTCACTCTCTCTCTATCGCTCTCTCTCACACACACACACACATACGCAAACAGATACACACACACACACACACACACACACACCCTGACATGTCTTCAGAGGATCTGCTGTCCTCGAGGGGTGACCCCAAACGAGAAAAACCTGCTCCGGAACCTTTTACCAAAATTTTGTTTAGTTTTAATTCGCTCCCCTGGACGGCCGAACGCTTCCCTTTCCCTCGTTTGTCTCCCCCACGTGATCGATCTCCACCGCGAAGAGCCCCCGCTGTCGGGTCAGCGGCCTTTTGGAGGAGATCCAGGATGGCTTGGTTCTGAGTCAGCAGCCGGAGGCCAGAAGCACCCCATCCCAGATCTACTGATGACCTTTACGAGAGAGCCTTCAGTATGAACACACCGGGGTGTGGACTGTGACCTATTCCCACACAGCACCTCCCAACGCCCCCCCACCACACACACAAACCTCTCCCTTATGGCCTTTCTAGACCTCTTATTGCTCATGACTCCGCTCAAAAGACACTGGCAATGTTATATATATATATATATATGAAATAGAAATTTGACTCAGCCTGTATGGCAGTCTAGTAATGGGACTTGTGTTTTGTAGCAGCATGTACTCTCCTGTGCTGTCCCGCATACGTGTGTGTGTGTGTGTATGTGTGTGTGTGTGAGTGCAACATGCAGGTGTTATTACAGAGAAAATTTTAACCACAAAGGTCAAAAGTTTTGTCTTAAAAACCTTTGCAAATAGATCCAATCGATATTGATCTGGAGACAAAATTTATGAGATCTTGACTGGGGGCTGTGGACGAATTGTTGCGCAACATATTTTGGCATGTATATCCATTTAATAATAAAGCCAGCACAGTCGCTTTTTCCTTGAAATGAGTGAGATTTTTGGAGCTGGATGTGTGAGTGTTAGAATGAGGGGGCCGTTGATGCAGCTGAGGCCTATTCATGTGTAGGTGTACTTTTTTTATTTTTTTATTTCACCAGATATAGAAGAAATGGATGCTAATATTTCTGTAACTGGAGTCAGGAAAGGCATCTTTCATGCGGGGGACCAATATGATGTGACGCGCCAATTTTCAAGTTCCAATCGGTGAAAAAATGCCGCTCGTGTTCGGAATCACATGCTCCCATTTGTTTGGACATTTTTAAAAAATACCTGCCATTTCTGTCATATTACATTGCTTTGATGTTCATGTTGAGTTACTGAGAAAACTGGGGGAAAAAAGCAGGAGCACTGATATGGCACCAGTTTAACTTTTAGCTTGTACTGGATAGGGTTAGGCTGTGGACCAGGGAAAGCTGATCTGAGATCAGCACTTTTTTTCTGGGAGGTTTTATGAATAGCACCCATAGTTTTCAGTTTGCACACATAGCTGTGTAATAGAACACTGGTGTCGCAGGAAAAGTGAAGCTTTTTGATAGGAGGCGGTACAACCAGTTAGTCGGTTTACTGTAGGAAGTCTAAAATGACTCTGAGGTGCAGCGAATAGAGAGGCTGGCTCATGCCCTGCAGGTTAAAATCCCAGGTGTGGTACAGTAGTACAGTTGCCCCTTTGGGCAATTCGCCTAAATGTCGCCAGTAATTATCCAGCTGTGTAGCTGCGTTTTGCTTTAAGTGTAAGCTGTCATGTTGCCAAGGTTGCTTACCTGATGAATCAAAGTGATGCAACTGCCTTTGTTTGTGGTGTCAGATACATAATGCAGGACAACAGATACAGGAAAGAACCAAAAAAAAAAAAAACATTACATTTTGGAAAAAAGACAAGGACACAATGGGAGACAATCGAGAAAGAATAAGGTTACCATACTTTGATTGTGTGTGTGTGTGCGTGCGTGCGTGCCTGCGTGTGTGTGAGAGTGTGTGTGTTCTGGCATTGGTACATGTCTGTAGTGTATCATTTTTATTTGTTGCTTTATGTTTTAGAGCGACCAAAATACAATGTGGGTTCTAAGTAAGGTGAAGGAGGCCCTGTTATGGGACAGAGAGAATCTCTTAGGCAGTTCTAACAATACACACCCCTCCTTTGTAAAAAAATAATTTAAAAAGTGGATTGTTTTGCTGCAAGGTATGCACATAGAGAATTTGTTGAGCATACCCCCTTCCTTAAACAGAACCGCCATTGTTTCTGTGGAAACATGAAAGCACTTGCTTACCACCAATTACGGCACAGACATGACACAAAAGTGCCCTGTCAGTTACCAAAATCGCATACCGTACCCTTGCATAGGACCTGAAACAGGAATGTTCTGGAATGTTTGCAAACCATAGACATTGGGAGGCAGGAATGCCACCATGTCATTCGAAGCATCAAAGCATCAGACTGCAACATAAAAAATTAGGTTTTTTTTTTCAAGATCCCAATTAATTTCTGAAATTATACAAACTTAATTGTCTAATAACCAGCAGCGCACAAAAATAATGCTGCTTCATAAAAATGACAAAAATCTCAGTGACAGGCATCAAAAGTAGAAAAATGCTTTTTTTTATGATAGTGTTGCATCTACTTTAGACTTATTCTGTCTTCTGCCTTGCCTTTATTGCTCATCATCAAAAGTTAAAAATATGCATTTTAATAGAGTTTTGCCATAGAAAGTGAAGCCATATCCTCAACATCACAAAAACACAAAAAACTGGCATTGGTTCATAAACATGGTTGTTTTATGTAAATTAGTTGTAGCCTAGCCAGAGTTTATGAGAGAGAACGAAAGAGAGAGTTTCCTCTTTCCAACCGTCAACAACTGTTCTCTGTTTCAGAACTGAGCCGTGATATCACGGAGAACAGGAAGCGACATCATTTCCTGTTTTGTGAGTTGTGGTGCAGTTATTGTTTGCATGACACTTAAAATAGCTTTGGGGGGGGGAGAGAGAGAGAGAGAGAGAGAGAGAGAGAGAGAGAGACAGAGAGACAGAGAGAGAGCGAGAGAGAGAGTGTGAGAGATAGAGAGAGAGAGAGAGAGAGAGAGAAATGCAAAATAGAAAAAAAAAATAATTTCCCATTACATGTTTCCTTTTCCTAGATGCTGTTATCTTCACTGCAATCTTTCTTTCACATGAGGGCACAGGCCAATTTTTAAACTTTCCTTGCATTAATAATGAGTCTTTTCCTGTTTTCTAGCCTCTCATGCAACAACTGTGCTGTACACAGCACATCAGATCAGCTCAGCCAAAGCGAAAGCCTGCATGGTTAAAGCATCATCGATCGCACCGTCAACAGCGGCAGCCGTACCTGCAACCTTTCCTATCGGCCCATAGTCTCAAAACCACAACACAAAGCGCGGTGTGCGATGCACAGTAAAAAAATCTCACACAAAGGCTGAGATAAGACAACTGTGAAGACAAACAGATGTGATGAGTAATTTCCCTGGGTTATGATAAAACAAAATAAAATAAAAAAAAAACCTTTTTAAAAAAAGACAAAGCAAGCAGAAACGAAACTGCTGCCATTAAAAAAAAATTCAAGTGAGAGAACAGAACTGGAGCTTCAGTGCCCCCACGCCTCACACAGACACACACACAAACACACACGCACACACACACCCACACACACACACACACACACATAGACATACGCACCCTTGTGGAAAAGCATGAAGCTCATCTTCAGCTAAATAAAGAGGTATAAGACAAAAGATACAACTGTGCCATGGAGACCAGGAAAGATTCCTCTCCATGGTAACGGTGCACTGTGATCCCGCATCATTTGCTTAAACCACAGCACATTGTATGCTAGAGGTGGGACTGCATTTGCGTGTGTGTCTACATGCTTCCCTGGGCCCACACTTCAATCAGACCTGGTTCAAATATGTATTTGTTTTTGATTGAGATACTTTTCTAAGCTTTACTGATCTTGTCTAGTGTATTGGAACCAATGAAATACTCTCAAAACTACTCTGCAAATCACACCTTCTGGCCATATTGGCAGGCTCAATTACACCAGGCAAGACCAATAGAGCACAAAAAAGTTTTTGAATCCAAAACAAATATGTATTTGACCCAGGTCTGACTTCAATGCACATGTATATGTTCCTGCAAGGGTAATATATGGGTTATTTGAAAAAAATTATATAATTAGAAATTGTTGAGGTTGACACAACATAATCATTTGTATATACCAATTTTGGCTTCTTTGAGAGGTATGGTTTGGGGCATGTCAATACCACTTTAAGGTCTGGACTTCAACTCCCAGGATGCATTCTGTTTAATGTTTATGAGGCTCCCAGTTAGTGTGTTTTTAAATGCACTGGTATTTCTCCAGCTAAAGGTGTTTCAATGGCCTTAGCCCACAAACTTGGTTTGCTTGTTGGCTAGCCAGCTACAATACTGATATTGGGCATTATGAGCCAATTTTTGTATTCATAATCCGGCTTACACAGCACTATGACTGCATTATAACTCATTATGAATGTGTTTAAAATGAGTTATAGATAATATATGCTTCATATGACATCTGCACAAGGGCCTGATAGTTCCTACCCTGCCCAGGGTCCAAGCTTTGAATTTGTGAATCCACGATTTTTCCTACTTGTAAATCTATACATTTTCTGAATGTGTATATGTATTATCCATGTGAATGAAAACGTTGCTGGATTGCAGATGGCATCTTCTCAATACCTTATTTTCCTAACTTTTGATATGAGATACTGACAGTCTCTGCTTTGTGTGTGTGCGTGTGTGCGCGCATGTGTGTGTGTGTGTGTGTTTGTGGCTTGTGTGTGTGTGTGTGTGTGTGTGTGTGTGTGTGTGTGTGTGTGTGTGTGATAAAACAAACAGAAGGGCTCAAATGAGAATCTGAATGTGTTCGTTTTGTGCAGCCTGAAAATTCTGTTGAAGTACCAGTGTTGGCTGGAAGCCCCAGGTGTAAAGCAAGAGCGCTTGGATGTCAGTCCAAGGTTCATGGTTCTTGCGATTGTGGCTTAGTTCAAATATTTAAAAGAATAGTACCTGTAAATTCTGAAGTGTAAGCACAGCAGTGCTCCTGGTGTGTTGGTGTAGACACAGTTGCAAAAAAAATAGCAATGCACTTGCCAAATTGTGGAAAACATGGGGGGAAAAAAACACAAGATGAGAGGTGCAGTTACCTGCCTTAAAAACCAACTGAGCCCTCCCTCTCTGAGTGACAATATGGCTAATTATGTGACACTCCTTAAGTAGCCTCACTTAACACTTTTAAAGTGTGAGATCACAAATATGTGACTAGAAAGTTCTTAACTGAACACTCCGCTGCTGGTGTAACAATCACGGCTGGTAATTGAAAGCAATGGAGTTCTAGGACACTGACTTAGAATTTTGGAGAAAAAATAAACATTCCAAAAAACCCTCTTCAAAGGGTTAAAGGCACAGTACTATGTCACTGAACTGGATGAAACTGATGTGAGATACGCACATGACTGTCCAACCTCTGTGGAAGTGCTTTCAACTAAACTGGTCAGATACAGTACCTCAGATACAGAGGTGGATTAAAGCCAAATGAACCGTTTGACCTACAACGAAACACTAGCCAAAACTTGCCGGAACCAATCAGAATGCATTATTTTTTTGTGAAAAATTAAAAAATGTGCTTTTCCATCTTGTATCAAGACTACCCTATAGGGCAGGGGTCTCAAACTCCAGTCCTGGAGGGCTGCAGTCTCTGCTGGTTTTTGTGGGATTCCTACCAAATTAGCAGCCAATTTAGGCCTTGGAAACAAGGTGTGCAGACTCCTTAGCCAATCAGTGACACAAATTAAGCACATACGTGCAGGTTTTTCATGGCCCTAATCAAGAATGTTGTTGTGGCCCCAAAGTGCACCAAAATTTAAAAAAAAACAACAAGTTTTTGAATAGTGTGGCCCAGGGATGGCTGTACCCCAAAACAACCGCACTGAGCATTTATGCCAGCAGCCAGCTCTCGGGGGGGAACAGTCGTGTTTTAAAAATTAACTGAAATTTTTTTTGGACAATAACCTTAAAGTATTTCATGATGAAGCCCAAGGTATTAATGCCTGTCATTTTCAACTAAGCACTGTCCACAGAATTTTCCACAGAACAGCCACAGGTGGCTTTTTAATTTGAGTCAACAAACTTGTAAATGAATGAGCATTTTCAAGTTTTTTTTCCTATTAACTGTACACTGCCACTCGGGTTTACAGAGAACAAAAGAAACCTCAAGGGAAAAATTTGTGTTTTACATATCAAAGTGTTTAGACATCAAAGACAGAAAAAATATTACTGAAAATGGCCCTCTTTTGGTAACAGCACGTGCTCTGTTATCAGAACAAGAGGAACATGGGTGGAAATGAGTAAAAAGGTAGAATTTCATCCGACTGCTGGTAAGTACATTTTCCAGCACAGAATGAATGGATGAATGAATGAATGATCTCACCAGGACTGGTGGTGACAAGAGTGATCAGGGTACTTTGAGTCTGCGTTTGAGTCAAAGTTTGATTTTCTGGGTGCTCTCCAGAACCAGGGGTCCGACATGAAGCTGTGCGACAGAGAGACTGGGGTGGTCTGGCAGACGTCCATAATTCCAAACGGGGCCTGAATCTATAAGGTGGCGCTCTTCGCTGCCTCTCTGGACAAACTTGCTGCTGCATTGCTTTTGCTCTTGAGTCGAGTGGTTTGACAGTGCTCTTTTTGCATGGTACACCTGCTGAACACCTTTTTCAGGATAGAACATGAGGAAGAGCCTGTTCTCCAGGTCAGGAAATTAAAATGAGAAGTCGTTATTCATCTACATAGTATGGTGAACTTTCACAATGTTGTTACTGGTTCATAAACCAGTGTAGATATAACAAAAGATTGCTTACGTTTCATTGGTTAGATTGGTTTCCATCAGCACCAGGGTGTATAAATAGGTGGCTGTCTAGTCTGTGCTACCCCTACACTGTAACTGTCATCGTTTAAATTGCTGCTACGTAGGTCACACAAGGACAATTACTTACAGTCACACAGATGCACCCAATTTCAATTTCTAGGTTGCAACATTTAAATTTTGGGTGCATATGTGACCAGTACAGCCCCAGGTTTACGGCCTGTGGTGGGGCCTGTGCTTTGGGAACCACTGTGGGTGGCAGGGTAACAGAATGACATATAAAGGCTCACACCTATGCCCCTCTCGCAAAGGGTGCGTAGGTTGTGGGTCACAAATCAGAGACTAATCCCTTCATAATACACATTGACTAATTCCCAATATAAAATCAGAAGCATCACTCAGTTTTAGCAAGATTCTAAGTCCATATATGCAAGACTTGGCAACCCGTAGGATTTTGCCTGATCAAGGCCAGTCTGTTTGTGAACCTGAGCAGTAGGGTGAAAGGTCTGCTTACACACTGTTTATAGACTGTTTATACAGTGCATTGCTAACCATCCACTAATACGTTTCTACCTTGTATTGATACATCACTTCCCGTTCCTCCTGAACCACCGCTACTTTTTTATAAAACAAAAACTCCCTTATAAGGGCGTTGTGCCATTAATCACAGATAGTTTCGGGTCCATTCTTTGGAATTGTGATTGCAGGTAGCATGCTGTAGGGTTTCGCTGTGTATTCAATCAGGCTTCCATGTGCCCATTGACTTATGGTCATTTATACCTAAAAAGGCCGGCCAATTAGAGGTTGCAGTTAGATATCATCATTGCATTTCCTAGATTGCTTACTAACATACAGTGTCAACCCTGGAGTACAAACATTGCTCTTCTCTAATGTCTGGACTGGCTTTTAAGGAATCAGGCTTGTGCACTAATGGTCTTATCCTAAATTGCTCTGATAAATTATCAATGTGTATTTGCAGTTTAGGAAATGTAAACTACATTAATTCTTCTGAATGATGCAAGGCACTAAACAAATTCCAGCTTTTCCACCTGAGGTTTGGCTAGTTATGTTCATAAGGGGGAGATTGGGACAGTTATCCGAAAACATAAATTAACATAAATAAACAACCAAGTTGTTTGTTATTTAAAAAAATGGGTAAAACTTTATAAGCATAGACTATGCCTTGGAATACCTGAATGTGCATTAAAACAGTTTTAATGAAGCTACTAATCAACTGATCAACGCTGACAACCTAAATGCAAGATGACAATGTTATTATGGAATAGTACTACAACTGAACACCTGATGCAGTGGCCTGGATTCGATCAACTTTCTTTTTTTCACACAGAACACAGTTTGGCAATTGAACCATTCCCATTATGAACTTACAAAACTGTTTGTAAAAGGGAAAAAAATAGATTGTCCATTTATTTGTAAGTCAAAGTTTAGGATGAATGCTGGTTGAACCCCTGGGTCTGTTTAGCTTTCCTCGTAACTGTGACTAATCTCTTTTCTCGACAGCGGAGGAACTGTCACCTGGACAAAGATAACAAAGCCAACTAATCATATTTACAAACAAGATTTGTTCAAACAGAGCAGTGACGCATTGCCCAACAACCAAAACATGTGGGACAAATAAGAAAGCAAAGAAACCTATGTGTACTCTAGTAAACCCGTTCCATCCTTCAAGTCCTTGTCAAGTCTCAGTCTTTTAAATGTTCAAATGTTTCTATTTATCCGACACCTATCATAGATTGAACAGGTGTCTATATGCTGTTTTGGTTAAGCCATCCTGTTACCATACGCGTGGGCATTCTCTCTCAGACATTCTCACCAGTTCTGGGCCATCAATATTGGATGAATGTCATTCTTCCATTACTTTTCTGATAAAAGGCAAAAACAGAAAAATCGCCACTGGCAGGGGGTACCAGAGAACCCCAACCCCAACCCTCACCCACCCCACCAGCACCACCACCATCAGATCCAAACCTAACTACAAATGACACATCAGACCAGGCTGTTGAGTGAACCACATCGGTGCACTAGCATGCATGTCTTGGTTCAAGTGATTCAGTGAATATGAGACCAGACATGAGCATAATCGTCGCCATCGTCGTCACAATACCATTATGTGTGTGTTCTAAAGCAAGAATTCTATTCTAGAATGTAACAGAATGATACCATTGTTAACTTGGAAGTGAGATTTCACCCCATACACTGACTTACATACTATGTATATATACTGACATACATGCAGACAGATCAACATAATGTAAAACTGCACTCTGAAAATAATGATTTTGTGGTTTATTGTGGGTCAGCGTTTTTTTGTTGGGGGGGGGGGGGTGTTCATTGTGCCATATCGAGTTCAGTTTTCTCACAAATTTCAGGAGGCACCCACGATCTTAAACATAGGCTTAGATGGGAAAGTGCGAGCGTGCGAAGGAAGACATCTCTGCGTCTGTCAGGTAATTTACCCTGGCAATGACCCGAGCGAATTAGGCGCGTGACTCGCCCAGTACCCGCAGGGTACTGACAAAGTCAATGACAAAGTCAAAAACGGAGGTAAAAGAGCCAATGAACTGTGAGCTGACCAGGGAATATCCTCGATGAGGTCTCTCCCTTTTCTCCACTGTGCACGCGGACAGTACAATGCAGCATATTTAAAATTGGGCCAAACATGCCTAGTGTTCGGTGGTGGGTGGCGCTGTGGGGGTGGGTTTCCAGTGTTCTATCCGAAGATCCAGGGACACAACTTGCTTTATTTAATTGCGCTGTGAATTTTCAGAGTCATGTGTAAAAAAAAAAAGAGAAAATAATTTTAAATCACACGGAGGAAAATATTAAGTTTATCAAGTAAATCTTTCCGTTGTTGACAAATTCGTACAAAAATGGGAAGTGAATAAAAGCAAACATTATTTTCCAGTGATTTTATCTATGCAGGTGCATCAAAACTTTATAATTTAAATGAGGAGGAGATGCTTCGTCAAACATATTACGTTACATCGTAACTGATTAGGAAACGTTAAGCAACACGACTACCACTGGCCATTAATGGAACGGACTTACTGTACATTGTTTGCTTGAAAATACCCTAGTGAAACCCAAAAAATAAAAGGTAAACACTGTATTGAGTTAGATCACATCATGGCATGGCTTGCTGTTTTATTTGCAAGAATTATTCCATTCATACAAAGTGCAAAAGCTGCTCTTCTTGTCATCGTGATCCATCTTCTTTGCTAGTTCCATAACGGATACAGCGTCCCCTACACTACTGTATCATTTAGCCTATAGATGTGGATTTTGACCCGGTTTTGTTTTATGTTTGCACAGACGCGCGCGATTCAGCTCGTTCACGCCAACGTTTTGACTATTCCCCGTTTGGCACATGAGCATTACACTAAAACGTTGCAGTATTGCTCTCGTACGGTTGCTTACATTAGAAATTCCCATGGAAATGTTCTCACGGCGGCACTGTTTTCAACTTTGACAAGGGGGAATCCATCACATTGCTCGCTGGTGCAGTCTGCTTCCATTGCTAATCGATACTGCGAGCGCTCCTTGCTTGCAGTAAGTCTGTAAGCACAGATGTTGTCTTTTTTCGTATATAAAACCGAGATAACAGTCGTTCAGTCTCACAGCCGGCTAGTTCATGCTCCGAGACGGGGATGTACAAGTACTGTCCCAAATAGCTGACAGTAAGACATTATAGTGTATGTTTAACCTCCTTTTCAATTGCGTAGATATAATTATACTTTCACTTACTGTAAATGCATGAAAATGTAGCGTATAACCTAGCCTACAGCTCGTTAAAAACATCAACAACGACAACAACAATAATAATAATAACAATAACAACAATAATAATATAATCATAATAATAATGCTTTGTTCATCGTTGAGTCGATTTAATTGCGAAAACAAGAACGTGACTTCTTAGAAATCGCTTTCAGGATTTTAATATATACAGCTACGTGCAGAACCGCGACGGCTTCAGTTTTTGTTTGTTCATACAGAAGTGTTCTGACAGTTAACTGCTTTTGAGCGTTGGACTTCAGTCGCGCCCTAGTCTCTCATTCATTGCCAAGCTCCAAACGCCGATACCTCAGGAAACTCCAAATAAGGACAAGGAAGTGGAAACCCACCGGAATCAAGCCATGTGTAGTCTCGACCTTATATGGCGTGGCGGAATCGGGGCTTCCGGCAAGCGCTGTGTTTCCAGCGCAGACGGGAAATCCACGTTCAGATAGGGCTATCAATGAGAAAGCAATGCTTTTACGTCGTTTTTATGAATACATTTTGAACTCAAGCTGCATTGGTTTCGGCAGCTGGGCAAACGAATCGGATGTTCTTCTGTTTTTTTATTGCAATAGCTGAACTTACATTCACTCCGCTCTGCCTTTCCCTTCTGGCAAGCGCCGTGTCCTCCACTGCAGTGCCTAAATATGGGCTTCCTCCAGTCCATAAATGGACATCTACGTCACGAGAGGAGACTATATAAACCGGTGGGGATCCTCGAGATAGTGAAAGAGCCCAGAGAGCCCAACAGATTCAGTGGTAGTACAGAGCGAAGCAGATAGACAAACAATCGCGAGTTCAACCTCCCTTAGAGAAACGCACATTCACATACACAAAATGAACCAGTAAGTTAATAAACGTCCATTTTAATTTAGAGAGAGAGAAAAAAAACAACAAAAGCAGATCGTTAAATTATTATTATGACAGTTATTCTACGAATTCTTCGTGGATAAATTTTTAAATGAAAAAGTTGGACTCTTCTGATCTCTGCAATCGCAATTTCTGAACTATTGGATATTTTTGTTTTCTCTGTTGACGCAACAGTAAGAGAAAAAAACGTCTTCGACCCAGCAGAAAGCTCCTGGCGAGGACGCTTCAGAGTTCGCATCAGCTGCGTCTTCACCTGCTTGTCTCCCGCGAGGCGCATCGGTGATTCCTCCTCTCGGTCTCCAAGCAACACCAGCCATAGCCGGAAGGATGGCCGCAGCCAAAACAGAGATGACCCTGCCTACCCTGCAGATCTCAGACCCTCTGAGCTTTCCTCACTCCCCCATGGATAACTACCCCAAACTGGAGGAAGTGATGCTGCTCCACTCTGCCGGGACGCCCTTCCTCGCCGCCTCAGCACCAGAAGGTGCCGGGTTCGGGACCGGGGACCCCGGGGATCAGTATGATCCACTGACAGGAGGTAAGCTCGTGCCTATTTTTGCGACTGCATCCGAATGTTGTGGCATGCATGAAAAAAATGCATATGAGCTAGATAGAACTGTCTTCAGAACTCAAACATTTGATCACAACACATGTATTGCAAAAATTCGTATTTCTTTTTTTAAAGGGAAGCTTGTTTACATTTCAATGTAGAATATATTGTTTTATGCATAACAATATTTAACAATCAATATTAATTGACTCATAAAATATTCATTTGTTTCATATGGGGTTAGCAAGCCATATGCATTAAAAATAATGCATGTCCACATGTAAAATATTACTGTTTGTGCCATATCACAAATGAGTTTGGTCATTGATTCACTAGTGCAGACTGAAGAATGCGTCATGTGACACATTAAAATTGCATTGCCGGTAGAAGCTGAGTTACACCTTCTCTGTGAGGAAATGCCTCCAGTGATGGACTCAGCCGTGCAGGGCAGGCGTGCTGTATGCAGGATGGGGGGATGGATTAGACTGGCTTTTCCTGGGTCTCGCACTGCTCTGTGGGTGTGCTATAATGAACCAGTGAGAGAGAGGACGGGGTGGGCGGGGAGAGAGAGAGGGAATTTAGGGGGGATATTCTACCAGGCTTGCGTCAGAGTTTGCCAGGCTCTCTGTACAGGTTGGGGGGGGGGCTGTGGGATTTTCCCCTGCGCCCCCCCCCCCCCCCCCCTTCCCCAGGGACTGTACAACCACGCAGCTGAAAAACAGTAACTGTAACTGAATCAGCAGCTGTCTAATGGTCTGTTTCTCCTCTCCTGTGCCTGTTGCAGATACGCTGCCCGACATCTCCATCCACTGCGAGAAGACGCTGGGCGAGCTGCCCTTCCCCACACAGCGGCTGCCCTCTCTCGCCTACACTGGCCGCTTCACCCTCGAACCCGCCACCACCTGCAGCAACACCCTGTGGGCGGAGCCTCTCTTCAGTCTGGTCAGCGGACTGGTGGGCATGGCCAACACGCCCGCCACCTCTGCCACCCCGTCCTCCACCACCTCTTCCTCCTCCTCCTCTTCCTCCTCGCCTTCCTCCTCCTCGTCCCAGATGAGCCTGGGCTGCTCTGTGCACATGAGCGACCCCAACCCCATCTACTCGGCCGCACCCACCTACTCCAGCGCCAGCTCTGACATCTTCCCCGAGCAGGGGGGCCAGTCCTTCGCCAGCTCGGTGGGCGGAGCCCTCCAGTACCCGCCCCCCGCCTACCCCGGCGGGAAGACCGGCGGATTCTCCGTCCCCATGATCCCCGACTACCTGTTCCCCCAGCAGCAGGGGGACCTGGGCCTCATGCAGCAGGACCAGAAGCCCTTTCAGTCCCAGTCCCAGCAACAGCAGCTGTCCCTCACGCCGCTGTCCATCATCAAGGAGTTTGCCAACCAGACGGGATCGCGAGACGTCAAGAACGCCGCCGCCGTCGCTGCCGCCACCGCCGCCGCCGCCTTCCCTTCGCAGCCCATGAAGCCGGGGCGCGCCCGAAAGTACCCCAACCGGCCCAGCAAGACGCCGCCCCACGAGCGGCCCTACTCCTGCCCCGTGGAGACCTGCGACCGGCGCTTCTCGCGCTCGGACGAGCTCACGCGCCACATCCGCATCCACACGGGCCAGAAGCCCTTCCAGTGCCGCATCTGCATGCGCAACTTCAGCCGCAGCGACCACCTGACCACGCACATCCGCACGCACACCGGCGAGAAGCCCTTCGCCTGCGACGTCTGCGGCCGCAAGTTCGCCCGCAGCGACGAGCGCAAGCGCCACACCAAGATCCACCTGCGCCAGAAGGACAAGAAGGTGGAGAAGGTGGCCGTGCCCATCTCCATGCCCTCCCCCGCCTCCAGTTACCCCTCGCCCATCGCCTCCTACCCCTCGCCCGTCGCCTCTTACCCCTCCCCCGCCTCCTACCCCTCGCCCATCGCCTCCTACCCCTCGCCCGTGTCCTCTTACCCCTCCCCAGTGCCCTCCTGCTACTCCTCCCCCATGCACACCTCGTACCCGTCCCCCTCCGCCGCCAGCACGTACCCCTCGACCACCGTCTCCTTTCACACGCAGGGGGGCGCCACGTTCGCCTCCTCTGTGGCCACGAACATTTACAGCTCCCCGGTGGCCACCCCTCTGTCAGACATGCAGTCCACGCTCTCCCCCAGGACAATCGAGATCTGCTGAGACAGCCGCTCGTCTGGTCTTTAACCCCCTTCCTCCTCCTCCCTCTGAACAAAAAAGCTCAAAAAGACTTTGTCGACTTCTCAAAAGCACTTTTCCTCCGTCCCGACCCGCCACTCCCCCCCCAACACACACACGCGTTTTCCCATCTGTATTCTCTCAAGCACCTAAAGCAGGACTTGTCACAGGTGGGGAAGAGGGAAGAAACGGATTCATCTTTCCTTTAGCACTGAGTGAGACTAAACGAAAAAGAACCGTAGGTTTTGGCAGGGATTCTGAAACGTTTCTGAAGACAAAAACTGAAAAAACAGACTTGAACCAACAATAGATTTCTGAGGTCTGAAAGCGTGAGACCTTCTGACTCAAAGGACACTGAAACAATGGAAGATGGACACTCAAAGAAAAAAACTTTGATGATATACATAAACCTATGTATATGTATATTGTACATGTGCCACGATTGGTTACCATTTGGTACTATCAATGTATTAAAAAAAACTTCTTTGCATATTTACATTGTATCTTGGCATTAGACGGCCATTGTTTCTGTTACTATTTTCTCTCTTCACGTAGTGAAAAATAATGTGATACCTTTTTGAATTTCTTTGGCGAAAAAAGACAGCATGACAGCATTTGTTTTACCATTACTCTGTAAATAGTCAATTTGCTGGTACTCTTTTCTTCTCTCTCTTCCTTTCTCACATGTAGCAAAAAAAAAGAAAAGAAAAAAGGTCAGTTTTCAACGAAAGTGAGACAAAAACGGTTTAAAGACATTTCTGGTGCCTTTTGTGAAGCCTGGCTGACATTTTGAACACAACTTTGTGTGTGACTGGATGCGCTGGCATCTGCAAGTAGCCTTAGGAATAAGGGATATTTTTTTTTACAGAATGTAACATGGGGCGGAGAGGCGAGACTGAGCTCACAGCTTCATTTCTTTTGAATGTAAGCGCAAAGAAAAGAAAAAGAAAATCTCAAAAGTATATATTTTTGTAACTGAAGTGTAAATATTTACATATTCAGGAGTTGGAATGTTGTAGTTACCTACTGAGTAGGCATGGGATTGTTTTGTATGTTATTTACATGCAGTTTATAATTTTGTGGTTATTTTCTATTTGTTATTGTGTTTTGTCAAACCAAGTGACTGTTCCTGGCTTCTAAACACATCGAATGCGCTTAACTGCCAATGGGATATTTGATGTACAAGATATCCTACAGAGACAAAATATAAATAAAATCTAAATATATATTACATGCTTGTGTTTCTTCCATTTTTATGTTTCCCTCTTTACTGATTTTGACCTGTTTCAACAAGTAAAATCTCACACTGAAAATAACTGGCAAACAGTACATGGACATATTTTATGTTGATCCATACATTTTACACTTTAGTACAGTATAGGTAGAGCAAATGATCAATCTATAAATCAAATGCGAAGGAATCGCATGCTCTTTTATTGTACTGACTTTGCATCTGAACTCCCAAACATTAAGCTCTTAAATTATATCGATTTCACTTTCCAATTTCAAAGTTTATACTACATAGTTTGCAGCACTTCACAGCCAGTGCTTGCATAAATACAGTGTACAAGCAAGAGATTTCTAATTAAATTGAATTAAAGAAATGCCATAGAACCAAGGTTCTGCAGAGCCTACGCCAGTGCGCCCAATACTCAGTATTGCAACGCATTCAATGCTCCTGCACCTCAAGACTTTACACCACAAGTTTAGTTTCCACATCCATTTTTCAGGTTCCAGCCAAAGCTAATGGTGGGCTGCTTATTTCCCAAGGAAATATTGTGAAAATGCGCCATCCCCAGATTCTGCGCTGACAGCTTGCTTATTGCACATCACTCAAGTGCGAAAACTTAAACGGCAACCGTTGGGGGAGGCTAAATTGATGAGGGGCAAACTCATTCATTTCCCGTGTCTGTTTCTGTGGGAGAGGAGGCCATTTCCCCACTTGAAGGTGTCTGTTTTAGCAAGGACATCAGGAGAAGAATGGTAAGACAGACCTGTCATTTTGGTCTTCTCCCTTGGCGAACCGGGAGAGATAATAACGCTCTTTTCCGTCTTCGCCGGGTGTGCGCGCGAGATATGATCCTATAATCCGGTAGAACACTTGACATTGATACATTGATTATTGTTCCGTTTTGCGGCTTTCGGCTCAAGGGCCTCGTCGTTATACATTCGGTCACGTTTTAAATCAGAACGGTAATTTACGGGTACTCGTAGGCTATTGCTCGTGGTCCATACTGGTTGTGAAATCTCGGTGGTAAAAATGCGCCGCACGTCCTTTGAGATGCTCAGCCGTTTCTTACGCTGTTATGTGTACTGCCGTTGCCACAGCAAACCTTGTTTTGCACACGCCTTATCCTTACCTTGAGGGAAGGAAGGTGAATTATTTGATTGTAAAGACAAAGCGCAAGACACGCACAGTACCTGGTTTGAGACACGTTTAATTTCCAAGCTAAGGTGCCGGCTATGACAACATCCTGTGACTAGGGAAAAAAAAAAAAGTTTAGCGGAAATTGATGCTGACGTTCAGAAACAAAACAAGTCTCCCTGAAACTTGAAGAAGAATGGGATGTGTGAAGCCGTTGCTGACAGCTGTTGGTGATTTTATTCCGTTCTTTCTTTATTAGCCTACTTATGAATGACTTTGCTTAGTGTGCGTTTTAATGAGTGCGTGTGCAGATTGCGCAGTAAAAATTTGTCCATGAAAACTTTTTTCCCAACTGTACCCTTCCTCCATTCACTCGGGTGACAGATTTAATTTTTATGACTAATGGTCCCCTCAAAGAATGTCCTTACTTTAAGGGGGGGGGGGGGGGGGGGCGAAGTAATTACCCAAACGTCAAGATCAATGAATGGGTTCTGCAATGCTTTAATCTTGTAGTTTGGCTTCTGTATTCTGCTTGGTCCACAAGACTCAGCAGGGTACGTCTGCGTTTAGTAACGTGACTGGGTACCCCATTCCCTGCAGCTAGAGGGAGTACTGGTAGAATCCACCCCACATTTTGTTCATACAACTCTAACTTTTGGGGTAAAGCTATGTGCTCATGCTAGTGACCCTCTGTCTTATATTGCAATATGAGGATTAAAATTCTAAATGCTTTATTGGCATTAAATACTAAATAAATACTAGTAAATATTGCCAAAGCGCACATACAGAAATACAAAAAGACAGAGCATGAACATAAATTGAACCGAACAATTATCATATCTTATAAGAAGATCTGACATGTTGTTATATCTAACCCTAACCCTAACCATAACCCAAACACTATGATGATAATAATAATAATAATAATAATAATAATAATAATGCCAAAAAATAAAATTATGTGGCTCAGTATCGTGTGAATACTAAATTTCACTGTGTGTACAATGCCTAATTATGTCCTGGTCTCATATAAAGGGTCTGACTGAAGTTATTTACCCAAAAGTTTGGTTTGCAACTTCAAAATCCGAGGTGATTGGATAAAAGCGTCTGCCAAATAAATGTAATTTAATGTAATGTAATGCAGTGTGACAGATGGGTGTATGAGCCCTTACACAAAACCTGGAATCAGTGCTGATTGAGTAGCATGATTGAGTGTATGAGCAGAGCTTGGTAGAGTGTACTAGCAAAATGTGAAAAGTCTTCTGCATTGATGTGGACATGGACTACATACCTTCTAATGAAATCTGATACTATCTTCTGTTACCCAAAAGCAAAAGTGTTGCATCATGGTACATCAGTGGCCCGTAACCATGGTGACAGTGAAGCACCCTGGAGTTTCACAGCATTCTAGAGAAACAATGGAGTTGTGAACGTCCAAAGTGAGCAGCAGCATCGGATTCCTGTTTGTCAATTCTCACCAATGATCAGCAATCCCTGATCCCTTTGATATTTTTATATGGGGACGTTTTGGGGATTAATTATGTGATGAAAATAATAATAATAATAATAATAATAATAATAATAATAATAACTATGTTACTGGGGCAACAAAGCTCAGGAGGTAAGAGCGGTTGTCTGGCAGTTGGAGGGTTGCCGGTTCGGTCCCCCACCCCGGGCGTGTCGAAGTGTCCCTGAGCAAGACACCTAACCCCTAATTGCTCCCAACGAGCTGATTGGTACCTTGCATGGCAGCCTTTCATCGTTGGTGTGTGAGTGTGTGTGTGAATGGCTGAATGAGAGGCATCAATTGTAAAGCGCTTTGGATAAAAGCGCTATATAAATGCAGTCCATTTACCATTTAATAATAATAACAATAAAAATGACAACAACAACAACAAAAAATAACAACAACAGCAAAACGGAATGTTACTCTGCAGATCCTTGCACATTCTGATGTTACTTAGCAACATGCATCAGCTGGAGGACAGGCGAGGATTTATTCAGCCAATTAAAGCTGGAGATGATGAGGCGGTCAGTTTGAGGGGCGCAGTGGGAGTACGGCTCGGAGCAGGAGTAATTACTCCTATTGCGTGCAATAAGGGCCGGGGCTTCATAATGACCGCACAGAGAGACAGGGCCCTGATTGGACTGTCACCCAGGGAACAACTGGACACAACTACGCAAAGATGACCACGACAGAAACAGAAGTGAACATAGAGGTGTATCAAAAAGTTTAAAAGAAAAAAACGCAAATATGGGAAGATGCAACTGAACTATGAATAACTACGACAGTGACACAAATTTACAGTATGTGAAATGCCAGAATGGGTCGTTTTTTTTTTGTTTGTTTTTTTTTAAAAAGCAAAGATGAAAAAATAATATTCTGCATGGGTGGGCACAGACACATGCCCAGTAAGATTAGATTTTGGGATTGGGTCATGCAGGACCCCATAAAGCCACGCAGATTAATTATCCGTGTAAAATTTTTTAAAGAAGCACTGCGCAGAAACTTTAAACTAATGCAGCCTGTGACATTTGGCACGCAGAGATAAAGTGAAGTTACATTCTCACATGAATACTAATGTGAACTTGTAATAACTATCTACTCAGTTTAATCTCTCGCATGTGACGCACATCAAACACCAAAAGTTTCACTCTTTCTTTTCATCCTGTTTCTTGTTTCTTGTTTTTTTTTTTTTTTTTTTGGATGGCCTCATTACAAGCAGGAAAACTCCAAAGAGCCCTTTGTCTCTCTTTCTCCCTTTCAAGGTGTCTCTGCCTGGTGGCTTTCATGTGGAACTCATGTTAGAAATGTTGAGCTTGTGTTTGCATAAAACTTTTACGTACCTTTTTTTTTTTCTTTGATAAAGTTCAGACGTAGGCTACTGTGTGTGTGACAGAATCTGCTGTACGCACCTTTCTTTTTTTTTTGAAGACAACACGTTAAAGAACCGTGTGGCCCTGCGGTTTGTCTAAAGTTCATTAAGGCATAGTATCCCGGGGAGCATTTTCGTGCTGACAAATCAGTGATAAGTCCGTGAAACCCTGTGTAGGTGTTCAGGTGAAAACCTGGCTACATTTGGATGAAAAATAAAAGTTTTCTAGCCGACTGGGATGTTGCCAGGCTGTATCCAGGTAAAGCTTAAGCTATATCGGGGTTAACCCAGTCAGTTTATGTCAAAACATCTCCCCACTTCGATTTCCACCCCTCTAGGTGTCTAGATTCCGGCTTTTGTTCACTGGAATTGGGGCCTGTGCGTTTGGGAGCAACTGTGGGCCAGGTGAAGGAGGAGGATGAGATGATCACATGATCACAATCAAATCCATGGTAACTGTGATGCTGAAGTACTGGTGGTGTGCAGAGCTGATGTCAATGACGTGGAATTAATGCCCTCAGACGCCAGACAGCTGGAGAAGCTCAACATGGAGTGCACAGCTGTCTGACTCATTTGAAGTATGACAGTTGAGATCAGCAGGTAGACTCAACGGGCCTTGTTCAGGTACAGTACACGCTGAGCCAAGCAGGTGCTGAGCACAGGAATGGCGCCATGCGCACGCATGTCCGGTGCAGCGGAACTTTGAAGGCGGGAAGCCGGAATGTTCCAGACCTCTGCTTTTCATTCCCGACTGGTGAGATTGCAGCCAATCCCGAGGTGGAAACTCCAGGTTCAGAAAGTAAAGGTCCTCCCTAGTATTTTGTTCCAATCACCTGGATTTGCTAATATGCACACATTTTCAGCCAGGCGGTAGATCTTATTAGCCAAATCAGCAGACTGAGTTCATGGGTGGAAGAAGCACATGGAAGGACTTTCTGACCCCTGGATTTTCCACCTCTGGCTTGCAGCATTTATTCCCATGCCTAGACTGGCTGCAGCTTGGTCTCTTGGCTAATATCACCTCTTTCATATACTGTGACTGTATATTAAGAGGAGTGGGCATTTTTGGGAAGTCAGTGGTTCTCAAGAGCCTACCTAAGCTCCTGACTGAAGTTTTCGGGTTGTGGTTTTGTTGATCTACCATCCTATAGGTTTTCCAGGTCAGGAATGCCAAATTAGGGTTGAAATGAAAATCTACAGGATGGTAGAGCTCCTGGAACAGGGTTGGGAACCACTGGTCTAGGGCTTTAGTTCTCATACATGGGTCCTGATGGGAAAATAGCCAATGTGTCCTAAAAGACTGTTCTGTCAGCCATTTCTACTGTATCCAGGGACATGGGGTGTGTCTGATGCTGTGTCATGCATACCCTGTGCAATGAAAACAGTGGGGCGCAGGTTAATTCCAAGGCTACTATGGAAACGCTGTTGGAGGTGTAGAGTCAACCCTGAAATATGAGCTTTGCCTGTGATTTTTTTTTATGGAATAGCATTATATCTCCTGCCTCAAATATTAGCTCAAACCCATAAGCACTGTGCTCAGAGGTGGAAAGTCCAGGGCTCAGAAAGTAAAAGTCCTGCTTTGTGTTTCCTGTACCCATGAAATCCAGCCAGCTGATTTCACTGGTTTCCTCTACTTCCTGGCTGAAGAGTTGAGCTAATTAGCAAATCCAGGAGATTAGAACAAAATACTGGGTGGGACTTTTACTTTCTGAATTTGGCTTTTTCCACCTCTGACTGTGCTTTACCGAGACTGTATTCCTCCCAGTGCACTATACATCAAACTGAGAGGTACAGTACTGTGCAAAAGTCTTAGGCACCTGTAAAAAAATGCTGTACAGCTAAGATGCTTTCAAAAATAATGAAATGAAAGGTTATAAATATCGAAAAAATAATATAAAGAGCAGTAAATAGTTAAAAACTAAATAAAATCAATGTTTGATGTGACCACCCTTCACCTTTAAAACTACATCAATTCTCTTAGGTACACTGTCCGGCAGTTTTATACGAAAATCGGCTGGTAGGTTGTTCCAAGCATTTTGGAGAACATGCCACAGTTCTTCTGCAGATTTTGGCTGTTTCGCTTGCTTCTGGCTCTCCAGGTAGTCCCAGAGACCCTTGATCAAGTTTTTATCTGAAAAGTAGTCTATTACTTAAAATATTACTTTATTTAACAAAATACAGAAATATATCTGTAAAATTTCTTTTTTTTTTTTGAAAATTCATGTTTGGAAATCTCAAATTTGCTCTTTTCTACTGACACACTAATGCAGAAAACAAAAAATGAACATCTAAGACCAAATATATACTATATATTATATTTAAAAATCTAGGGTGCCTAAGACTTTTGCACAGTACTGTATAAGTGACAGAAAATGCTGTGTTAGTAAGATATGTTAGTATATCTCAATGCTAGGCACTGAAGAATTCCATGATTTTTTTTTTTTTCTGGAGCATGTCGATCCAGCTGTGACTTAATAGAGGGCTTCAAAGTGGCTCATGCTTTTTTGACTTGACACTCCTAGTACTCTCAATAGTCTTTCTTGCATCCATAAATCTTTTTACGAACCATTGATCACAGTATACATTATAAACATTTTGTTGATGTGTTAGAGCTGTTAAAAACTGAACACACCCAAATAACAAACAAACCAAATAACAAAATATACTTTCTGAAAATGCAGCAATTAACTAATGAATGATCTAGGAGGAATGTCAAAGTGCAATATGGCAATTAAGCACGTGGCAATTATACTTTGAATACAGACTTCATGTCCCACTAATTTAGATCACTTTATTTTGAGTTTTATGCTAAATATAGTTTTCGGTTGTATATTGTATATACTGTATATTATATTTTTGAAATTCATTGTTTTTGTTGTTTGTTTTTTTTAACTATACTTTTAGTTTCACCTTTTGATTGCACAACATGAATACATTTAATCTCCTGCATGTTTTTGAGTACTCCACCCTCCTCAGCTACAACATTCAACTGTCAAAATACCACTGTCATTCCGTCAGCAGTACGGTATGTATTTAGCCAAAGCCGCCTACTGCTTAGAACAGACATTCAGCTGAATCCCAAGCTCAAAACTATGTATTTGGAGCACCGACACTGTTAAGGTGCAATTGACACCCCCTCATATAATTAATCGCATTTTCACCAATGCTCAACAAAAAACATAAAGGAATGTTAATAAACAATGCGTTTCGACAACATGTAAAAGGTTAAAAAACTGTATAGTTGTTACTGCGATCTTATATGAAGCAATAGTTATGATATTATAGCGTATTTCATGCTGCTCTATATGTGATTGTGATGTATAAATTAGCGCAGGGGAAAGTGTGCATTTATTGCGCACTGGAAGAAAAAGAGTAACGACTGACATATGGTACGGAGGGAAGAGGATGTAACTGTCATGCATTTGGCTGTTCAGCTGCATCACGATGAGCAGTACCGAAAGGCATCCCTTTTGGTAAAGCGCCAAACACGCAAAGAGAAAAAGAAAAAAAGAAAAAGGAGGGAGACGGCGAAGCGCGCTGGTTTCCCGTGAGAGCGCTGCCGAGCTGAGCGCTCCAGCTGCGCGGCTCACGCGCGGCCCGTCGGCCCGGCTCTCACCGCGCGGCTCCGCGGGAGGAACATCTGCCTGCGGAAGCGGTGCGGCTTAGCCTCCGCGCCCCTCCCAGGAGCGCCAGCTGTCCGGTGCGTGAACAGATTCCCCTGCAGCCTCTCCAGTCCACACGCTCCTGCTCATGGGCCGGTTCTGTTTCCTCTCTCTCTCTCTTTCTCCCACTCTCACATTCACTCTCTCTCTCACACACACATTCCCTCTGTCTCTCTTTCTCCCCGCTCATACATGCACACACACTCTCATTCTCATTCACTCTCTCACACACACACTCTGTTTCTCTGCCTGCCACTCTCTCTCTCTTTCTCACACACACACAGGGTTAATTTCCAGATTTTCAATAGGCAGGGTTACATTGCTTGACATCATACTGTATTTTGCCATTTAGCAGGCACTCTTATCCAGAACAGCTTATACTGATTAAAGCACCCCCCACCAGAGAATCAATTCCCACAGCTGGATATTCACTGCAGCAGTTCAGGTTAAGTAGGGTACTATGGCACTAGGGTACTATGGCAGGGTCCCTGCTTCGAATTGAAACCACAGCCTTTGAGCTACAAGCCCAGTCCCCTCAGCACAAGGCTAGGCTGCCGTTCCCCAGGCATTATGCTACTCTGCCGATAGATAGTTGCTCATCAGGTTACTGTGTCTTTAGCAGTGGGATCGCTGTATAGTCATGCCGTTATCATGTTTCCATGACTCATTGATTTGTATCTGGCTTTGGCTCAGGGTGGGGGAACCTCTCGCCGGTTCATTGGTTCGGCTTTGGAGTCGGTGATTGACAGCGCTGTAGCAGAAAACAGTTACCGTGAAAGATTTAAACGGGCCATAAAATGTCAGCGCCGGTTAGGGTGTTTTATCCCAGCATGCCGTTCAGGCCCCTCAGCTGGTCTGCGTTTGAGGAGCAGCTGTGACGGGAGATGTCAGGTGGTGGGTGGCCGCCGTCAGATGTGTTAACCACCTCAGACGCAGCGGTTCGCTTTTCGTCCCCCATTGGGGACGTGCGTGTCTTTGGTCTTAATCTCAAGTGGCATATATTCTATCAGGCTGAAACCTGCACTTCAGGGCACATTCAATAAAAACATAAAATAAATGATATTTTTGAATATATTTTCACTGTAACCGAACACGTTTTTGTCATCCAAGTATACTGTCAAAAAAATTTAAATGTTTAAACTTTTTTTTTCTGCTGGAGGTTAATAGCAACACAAATCAGGGTTACTGAGTAAACTGGATAATTGAAAAATTATCCAGTTAAAAAGCCCCTTCGAAATATGGAACTTGGACTGAAGTAAAAAGAGCTGTTCCGGGTTTTACTCAGCGCAGTTATCCAGCTAACTCAGTAATCCTGCTTCAGGATACAGGCCCCTGTTCAGGGAGACCTGCTGCCCTGTTGCTTACCTGTTCCCCTCCTCTCTCCTGCTCCCCTCTTCCCCTCCTCTCTCCTGCTTCCCTGTTCCCCTCCTCTCCCCTGCTCCCCTGTTCCCCTCCTCTCTCCTGCTCACCTGTTCCCCTCCTCTCTCCTGCTCCCCTGTTCCCCTCCTCTCTCCTGCTCACCTGTTCCCCTCCTCTGCCCTGCTCCCCTGTTCCCCTCCTGTCCCCTGGTCCAATCAGCTCTCCACCCTGGGATCACAGTGAAGGGCTTGTATTGAAACAATGTCAAGAGGAGGCTTTCTCAGGACCTCCCTCTCCTGTCCTCCTCATTGTGGTAATGGCACCCTCAAAGGAGACATCAAGGGCCCTTAACCTGGGGCCCCTGCAGCCACGATACTGGCTCAACCTCACACACACAATTAGACACCCATTTAAAATGGACGCTGCAGTCAAAGTTCCTGAAAGAATCTAGTTAAAAAAATTACAAAACGTGAAATTTCTTGCATCGATATTGCGGTTTGAAATATACAACCTCACGCTCAGCCACCGATCCCAAACGCGGACCTCTCTCACCTGGTGAGGCAAGAGAGCAGGCTCCGGTTTTCCAGCAGGTGCTGTCTCTTACTGTGCTATTTAAGATTTATTTATTTAATTATATATATATTTTTGTGCTTTCTCACCCACTGACTGGGGAAAATGACTGGAGATTTACCAGTAATATGGTACACCTGCAGGTGGGTGGGTGGGGGGCGGGGGGTGGGGGGGGGGGGTAGCAGGTGTCTCCCTCTCTCTTTCCGCTCGACTTTTTCAAGCTCTGCTGCTGCCACCGGGCTGGCACGCCTCCTCTCATGCTATGAGAGGACATTTATTATCCTATATTTTATGGAAAATTACACACAAAGAGGTGCATTTAAAGAGCCATAAAAGATTTTCCCCAATTTATTTTTCCCATTTGTCTTATATAATGGAGAAAGCTAGCTTTGTGTAGATTATCATCACGCAGTTTGGAAAGTTCATTTTGGCAATTGTTAAACTAAAATGTGTTTTTTAAGACTATCCCCAATTTTGGAATAGCCCATCATTTTTATGAGATTACTCATTGCTCCAACCGCAATCAATTCGAGAGAAATCAGGCAAAACTACTGCTTCTTTTCACATTGCAGTTAACAGGAGACTGCAGGCATGGGTCAGAGGAAGACAAAAAATTCCAGTAGACCGCAAAGCCCCATTTGACCAGTGGGGGTCACTGTTGAGCGACTGTCATCGCGGTAAACCAAATCCCTCCCTCTCTCCCGGAGCGTGCCACAGCCAATTACGTGTCATCGTGTAGGGTTGCTAGTCACAATCCGCAGTGGCACAGCCTGGACTCGATACCGAGCCATAGGTCCTGTCCATACACAGAAACAATGTACATGGATCAGGCAATTAGTAGCCTTGCTTCAGATGAAAAAGGCTGACTCTTGTATGTACTTGTGATTAAGCTCAAGTGTTTGTCAAATCCAGCCCCAAATCTTGACTGTAAACACACATGAGAATTTAAGAATGTTTCAAGACGCTGTTCAGCCCACCTAGGTTCATCGAGAAAGAAAACAATAGTGCATCATCAGAAGAAAATTAAACTTGAACAAACAAAAAGAAATAGTCTGAAACTCTGATATGGAGTGCTGTGTAAGTTCTAGAACACCAGCGCATTGTTCTATTCCCATTTTCTCTCTCTGAGGAGGAAATGCCTGTTCTTGTTCTCAGAACGTTGTGAAGTAGAGCAAGACTCTTATTGCCCAGAGACTAAGGAGAGGCCATTTTTAGAATAGGGGGGGGGGGGGTAGGGGGCAAGCGGTAAGTGAAGTGGTTCCGGCGGGTCTCCTGTGTGAATCCGCCCTGTGAAAGTTTCCCGCTCCGCTTCCCCCCTTCCTCGCGAGACGGTGAATGATTTAGGGGCGGCGCGGGTCCCGGGTCCTCAGACATCTGCGGCGCTTCGTTCCGGGTCACCGCCGCCGCCAAGACCGTGTCGGTTGGCGCCGGAATCGGCGAACGGCCTCCTCCCAACATCTGATCTGAAAACATACAGGGGCCCGAAACAGCCGTGGCCCCCTCCTCCGCTGCCCCCGCTCTCAGAGAAGCATGCGGCGGCAGGAGGTGTGAGAGTTTGTGAGTGAAATCGCGTTGACAGCTTTGAAGCCCCCTCCAGGACACACCCTTTTTTTTGTTCAGCCGCCATCGTGTTTTGTTGTTGGACATGTTTGAGAACCAGAGACTTTTTGCGTCGTTTGGACCCCCTGCGGCACGGGAGGGGGGTGGAAGTCATTCCTTCGGGGACATTGCAGTTTAAGAACTTCAGCCTTTACTCAAAGTTAGAGCACATCCAGTGCCACGGAGCAGCAGTACGGGGCTGTGAGCTTCCCGAGGAAAGCTACCGATTTAGGTTGAAAAATTGCCATTGAATCTGTGCATTATCCCAGCTTAACCAAGTGAGCAAGCGGAACTAAACGGTGCGCAACAGTTCTCATGAGGGAAAGGAAATCCGACAGTCATAGTTTGTAGGGGGGTGGGGGGGTTGAGTAGCCCTGGGTTACGGAGCTCAAAATCGCGTACGTGCCGTCCCACCTGTCGAGCGTCCCGCGCCGGATGTCTGCAGCGGTGACATCACCACCAGCCGATGAGCAGAGGGCTCATAACTCACACGGACATCTGTTGCAAAATGGCCGCCGCAGAACGGCAAGCAGTTCACCCAGGAAGTGACCACCGATGACCCCAAAAACCCCCTCCCCTCCCCCCAGAGCTGCTTCACTGATCATCCTCCACCCCTTCCCTCAAATTGTATCTGCTAGATATCTTAGAATATCCTGCTCCATCTTCCTTCTTCTGTCATCGCAAGCAAGCAAACTCCCGGGCCTTGGAGCAAGGCATTTCCAATCCATTGCCACGGTCCTTGTGTAAACGCTGTCGTGCAGCAAAATTAATGTACGATATATCACACGCTCTGAAATATTAGTTTTAGTCATGCTCCACGGCCAATGTCTCAGATTTTTCTGGTGATTGATAGCATGTCACAAAAAAATAAATAATAACCCAGCCCTATTCCCATGCACAGTGCAAAGACTGGTAAATGTAAAAACAAAAGAGTTGCATTCATTCCTTTACTGTAGTCACATCAATAGTTTCTGTGGTGCTCTCCTAGAAAAATGCGAAGAATATTTTCACTGTGGGGCTGTCAAGCTATGGACAGTTTTTTTCCTCCTGCCTGCTAATGTAATAAACAGCCATGACTCCACATTTCCAATATGTGAAAACTGGTGGCACTAAATTATGATTACTGACATTTCAGCTGAAACTGTTGCAGGGTTTCTGGGGAGTGATATTTCCACAGGGAATGGGAAGAAGGGTGAAAGAATCACCGTGGAGATGAGATTGTTTTAGGAGCCATTTTGTGAATTGGTCTGCCAATCATTCCACACAAATGAGTCCTGTTGATTCTTAAAGGAAATAAGTCACTTTTTTGTCATGTGGTGCGTCACAATACATGTGGTGGCTATGTTTTATTACTGACGCATGCTTTCAACAAAGGACAGACCATACCAAAGATTTGATTTTAAGGATTTATTTGTTTATATGTTTCAGCTCATTAAGTAGGACTTCATGATGGGCTCAGCTATAATATTCTTGCTTTATGACATGCACAGTACTAACCAGCAATGAAAAAAAGTAATTAAAGGAGGCTTCATTATTTCATTATTTTTTTAAAAGGGGAATGGTCAAAGCAGGAAGTGAGATTGGAGAACAGGTTGGAGACCCCAGTGGAGGAATGTGTATGTGTGTAGCAGTCAAACTATGAGGTAAGAGGGTATGTTCATTCTATCCCATACAGACACAAAAATCATAATAGTAATGAAAACATTGACTGGTACTGTACAACGGCAGCAAATCAAAACTTTTGTTCCCCAAATATCTCCTGTTACTATCGACACCCCAAAAACCAAGCATTGGTCTGCCTATATTCAACAGTGTTCCCTTATATCTGCAACTTTTATCATTTCAGCCTGTTATTCTTGATTTTACACCTTCCCAAAATGCCTTGCACAACCTGTTTTTCTGGGTTCACTCGACAGCAACGCTCATAATAACATGATACACTGCCAAGGTGATAAAAAATAAGAGATTTTAAAAATGAAAGGGTGATAGTTCATTGGTTCTGTTGCGGATTCCAATGATATTTACTGGTGACAGCAGGTAGTTACATGCAATATTTATCTCAGTAATGTATTCTGTTTTTTTTTTTTAACTCTTCACAAATGTTGACCATCTAACCCAATCCCTCTTTATGAATATGTCTCGACTGACAAAAGTTTCTCTTGAACAGCTCAGAGAGTTTTTGAAAGAGTCATACAAAACAGTTTTTGTCGTAAAATAGGTCTAAAATGGTACTGTTAGGATGTTTTACTGCTACTGTTATTTCAGTCTTCAGTTGGAACCCACAGGGCAACAGCGCTCCTAAATGTTGTAAACACTTTTGAGCACTTACCTCTGGCTTAATTATTCAGAGTAGCCTACCTGTGTAAAATAGGCTGATTAAATATACACTACATTACATTTATTTGGCAGACGCTTTTATCCAAAGTGACGTACAAAAAGTGCATTCCATGGTCATAGACAACTACTAAACAATATAAATACTGAACATTAATTATAAATATGCAACATTATTTTGATTAGCTACATTCCCAAAAACAGCTGTGGAATAATGTTAGTCACAGATAGCCTCTTTTTACTCCATGGGAATATAGTAACACACTAGCTAAAGACATTTAATATAGGCAATGCCAGGTGTAAATGTTTGCAATTTTTGTAACTTACTCTCGGATAATCATTTAAAAAATGTCCGTTGTCATCAGTTAGAAATAGGCATCTTCTTTGATTATTACTAGCTTTCCTGTAGTATTGCACAGCTTGACATGGAAAGTACACCGCTAACACAAAATGTTCTCGCAATGTTACTGGAATGTTTGCTTAATGTTATAACATTGCCACTACATGGCTGCAGCATTGTGAGGATGTTTTGTGTTAGCTAATCAGCCATTGGTTTGTCAGCAATTGCACTGGAGGAGTGTGTGCAATCCAGCTGCAGTGAGACCACCATAGTATGCTCAGCAGTAACTCGAGAGGCACAATTGGCGATTCTTTTAGGTTCAAGGTTGAAAAGTAGCTGTGGAAGCAGATACTGCAAGTTTTCTGAAGTGCTGCTGAAAATGTAGTTAGCAGTTTCATGTCATGTCAGAAGAAAAAACCTTCTTGTTTTAAAAAACACCCATCACGCAACCTTCTTTTTTCACTACACGTTACACGTTGAACTTTACGCAAACCATCCTTTTTTTTCCTCCCTAAATGTTGCAGAACATTTAAACATTATGCCAGTCCCACCAGTACACTCGTTCAGTGCAGTCATTTTAATCACTGAAGTTTTCCTGCAAACTACAGCACCCTCCTCATTACAGATAATCTGGACTGGAACTGCAGACCTCAGCGTTACCAGGATGTCAAGCAGCAGGCTATAAATATATAATACATGCTGTCCACCCCCCTACATTTTCCTCTTCTGGTCCCAGGTAGAGCTGGTCGGTAATTGCGCTGAGGAGAAGTGCAGATTCCAGGCAATCTTCCACTCATTATCTGTGGGAAATATTATTAGCATTGTTAGGTGTAATTCAAATGACCAGCTTGAGCTTTGGAATCCGCCATTAAACATAATGGTCTGACACAATCTCAATGCTGTTATTCAGTCTATGAATACCATATAACCACAGGAAAAAAAAAAAACATTAAAGCTTGATATTGTTAGATGTAGTTGTATAGCTGCACTCATTATTTACTTTACGAATGAATGTTAGGCAAATACAGAAAGCTGTGTGCATGCATTCTACATGGACAAGTCCTTAGATCAGAGGTTGTGAATGTGGGGAAAAACTAACTCAGAATCTGTCAAACGGTGACAGGGAGCCAGAAGACCATATCATGGTGTCTGAAGCCTGTGCATGAAAGGCTATCAGGCGGCCATTTTAATAACCACCTCCAGATCGAAGCTTTGATTGGCACAATATGCTTTGGTCTGGCTTCTGTTTTTTTTTTTGTTTTTTTGTTAGCACTGAGATTTATCTTAGTGATGAGTCATTTGCTTTCAGTGTCAGTGAAAACTGTGGTGTATCTGTAACAATGGCAATAAGTTAAGGAAAACCTGTAACTGTCAGCTGTGGTGTCACTGCAAAAAAAAAAAAAGAGAGAGAGACAGCAATGGTACAAGATAGCTGGGCAGAGAGCAGCTTGCTAACACAAGAGTACTGAAACTATTTATCAGACTTGATTCATAATGGACTGGTTACCTGTTCGTGATCAAGCTAATGTTGGTTACAAAATGATAGACTAACTATACATCACATCTGTTTGCCAGTTAAGTCTTGGCTGATAGATATTATGGAGAAGTGAATTGTCATGTCTAAATACAGTAAAGAAAAAATCTGTGGCTTGTAACTAGGATAGCTAAAGTCTGTGCCACATTAGTTGGAGATGTGTATGTGTGTGTGCGTGCAAATGTTTGTGCATGCATGTGTGCATGCGTGAGCATGTGCGTTTAGAGCTTTTCCTGGCCCAGAAGCAATATTAAGTCATAACTTGTCATGGGTCATTGGATGCCTGGTCCGTTGATTGGTCTTCCCCAAACATAATAGATCAAGATTTTAAATTTGCATATTCTTGCAATTGTTTTTTTTTTTTTTTCCAAATTGTTCAAATTAAAATGTTTTTTAAATATTTTTTTTATTATGTGTGTACTGAAAATCTGTGTGTTGAGTGTTTTAAAAGTTAGTTCTTGCTTTTTTTTTTTTTACTCTGGTGAATAGCCAATCAGATTTAGATTTTTTTAAAATTCCTGATTAATCTTCTGCCAGAAAATATGATGAGATATGGAAAGGAAGCACTGCTACAAGTTGATTACACTCTTATGGTGGGAAAATGGTACTTCTGTTCAAGTGGAGCATATTTTTCCAATAGCAAGGAACATGGATTCCCTAGCAGGGAAAAATCAGTTTGAAGTTTGATGTAATATTTATATGCAACAGACAACTTGTTACAACAATTCGCTTCGGGGACTAAACTTTTCAGTGAAGTCAGAATGCACATTGGGAGGACAGTGTACATCATGACTTCATCTGTAACTTAGATAGTGTGTTCTTGCTAGCCAGGTCAAACTTAAAACTTTGATTTCAGATTGATACTACTACTGTACTGTTTGTATTTTCTCCTTACAATTTCTCCTCAAGCTTTCAAGTGTAGCCTGAAGCAAGCCAACAGAAGTTTTTACTTCCCCTAAACTTTTTTCCTTTTGTTTTCTCTTGTTTTGTTTGTTTGCTTTCTTGATATGATATATATGTTCTTTTTCAAATGTCAGTCCAGCTAATGGGATGGCCTAAGGTACAACACTAATTACAATGACTGACTACAGGCACATGCACAGACACACACACACACAGACATACACACACACACATACACATGCACGCACACACGCGCACACACCCACACACACATGTGCACATGCACGCACACACACACACACACACACAGAGGGCACTGCAAAATAAGACAGCGATAACCAATAAGAAAAAATATTTACAGCATGCATTACTACTAGAGGGGTGGGGGTGGGGGTGGGGGGCGGGGGGCGGGGGGCTTTGGGGGTAGGGTCAAGAAACTGCAGGAGAAATACAGAATGGATATGTCCACAAAAAACAAAAATTAATTAAGTAAATTAATTAACTAATGTCAAGTCAAGTTTATTTGTATAGCACATTTTCATGAACAAGGCAACTTTACATAGACTATGTGCTTTACATTACATTACATTACAGGCATTTAGCAGACGCTCTTATCCAGAGCAACTTACACAACTTTTTACATAGCACTTTACATTGTATCCATTTATACAGCTGGATATATATACTGAAGCAATGCAGGTTAAGTACCTTGCTCAAGGGTAAACGGCAGTGTCCTTACCGGGATTCGAACTGCGACCTTTTGGTTACAAGCGCAGTTCCTTACCCACTGTGCCACACTCCGTCCGCTTTACATAGACATAACATAATAATGTTGTTAAAATAAATTAGAATTAAAAACAATCTTAGAATTAAAAACAAACAACTCAAGTGCTTACATAAAAATGTTTTAAAAAATTAGAATTATAAACAATCTTAATACGTAAGAGGAAAAAGAACAGTTAAAACAGTCTGTAAAGATTTCAATATATGCGACAGAACATGAATGTTTTTAGCTTAGTTTTAAAAGTGGTTAGAGTTTAGGCATTTTTAACGAATAACTTAATAAGTAAAATTTACACAAGGCTGGTTTCTGTGTAACTGAAATATCAAGGGAACAACTGCCTCACTGTGTGTTTTTGATTTTCCCAAACAGTTTTTGTGCATGTTGAAGGATGTTTTAGACGCATGAGTTTCTTTGTAAACGTTAGCTTAGCTAAGGCTAGTGATGAAACAACACGAGCAGTGAAGTAGACGACCCTCTGGCCCGGCCTGGTCCATCTAAAGCACATCTCTCTGGTTCTTAACTTTGTTTTACGCTACTTATGAACAGAGATGTAATAAAGTACTAGCACAAAATAAGAACATATTCTTATGTTTATAATTGTAAATAGCCATTGGAAACATAACATCGCATCAACATAACATAACAAAGCTTCTGGAGACCTTAAGGAAAGTATGACTAATATCTTTTACCAATCCAATTTCAGAATTTGTTATTAGTCAGATAAAGCATGCTTTTGAGAATGTTATAATCATTTATATAATTGGAAATCATGGCATTTCAGTTTCCCTTGTCATGCATCATTTGGTCCTTGTCGCTGTGATTGGCTTTGTTGGAGTGTAGGAGGGTAATGGCACAATGAACATCACACACACGTGCGCACACACAAATGCACATGCACGCACGCGCACATGCGTTCACACACTCACGAATGCATGCATGTCACGCACGCACACACACAGACCCACATGCACACGTGTGCGCACACTCTATCTCTCACTCACTCTCTCTTTCTATCTGACTCAGACACTGGTAAACAGCAACTGGATGAGATTTAATCCCTGGCTTTGGACCAGTGATAGATCTCCAGCAACTGAAAGGATCTATCTATCTATCTATCTATCTATCTATCTATCTATCTATCTATCTGTCTGTCTATCTGTCTATCTGTCTATCTGTCTATCTGTCTGTCTGTCTGTCTGTCTGTCTGTCTGTCTGTCTGTTTCAACAGTTGAAGAATTTAATGGGGAGCAAGATGGGGACCTTTTGCTGGTCCCCACAAGTTCAAGAGGCTGTTTTAGGGTTAGGACTTAGGGTTAGGTTTACAATTAGGTTAAGGTTAGGGTTAAGGTTAGGCATGTAGTGGTTGGGGTTAGGGTTAGGGTTAGAGGTTACGGAATGAATGTAAGTCAATGGGAAGTCCCCACAAGTATAGCAATACAAACATGTGTGTGTGTGAGTGTGCGTGTGTGCGTGCATGTGTGTGTGTGTGTGTGCGTGTGTATGTCAACACATCATTCTTGCATTCCCCCATTGTTCGTCTGGTCCTTCACTCTTTCGGTTATTTTATTGTATTTGTTGGCTGCTAAGTGATTGTAATGTGATGCATTTGACTTTAAAAGCCCCGTGCTTCTCACCCTGTGGGACTATAACCTACAATCTACAATGATATTAATTATCAGGATAAATTTATAATTTATATAACCACATGCCAGGAGAATACCAAATGGAAATCGGTTAAGTACAAATTCCAAACAACCAAAAATGATATTAAGATTTGTTTAAAGGAGGATATAAATATGTGACTGGATAAACAATCTCTGCTGTCCCAGTGATAATGTAGATACATGTGGGAATTACAGAGCATACTCAATGTGATCTGCATTGTAGGACAGTAATTATTACCACATGCTGAGATGGTGACATTGCGCTCTGACTTCCTGATTTAAGAATCTGTGCTGCGCCTCATCCCTAACTGCAACGATTTAAAAAAAATTCATTTTTAAAAAGGTCAGGCGCGCTCACAGCACAATGCAATTGCTTTGCAATTTTCCAAATATGGTACTACCAAATTGCAGTAGACATTTTGATGAGACCAGACTCAAGGTTATGAATTGAGGCTGCACCTCTCTGGACCAAGAGTTCTCATCTCTGAGAGAACAAACAAATTCAACTGTTATTGCAGTATTACTCATATCTTACGTTTCTTTAAAAAAATTGTGTGTATAATGTTTCTATCTGATATGGGATGAGTAGAGGTAGAAATGGGCAGAATAATCCTTTTGACATTTATTCATTTGGCACATTGTTAAAAAAATGGTTTAAGTCACACTGAAAATGTACACAATACCCCCCCCCACACACACACACGTGCACACACACACACACACACACACAGCCCACATACTTTGTGAATTCTCTGCCTTTTTTCCCAGCTACTTTCTGCTTTCGACTTTTTCTTCCTGCTTTATCACTCAAAGGGGACATAAATCACAACCCCCCCCCCCCTCTCCAGCCACTCAGCCGTTCAGCATTAATAAGCCCAAATCACTTCCATGTAAAAGTTTTGCTTTCAGTCACCCCCTTCCAGAAAGTCCCCCCGGCTCCCCCCTCTTTTCGCCGCTCCCGCTCGGCAGCCCTGGCCTGTGTGAGCACCGTTAGTGGAGCCAGCGCTCAGCGCTCCTCTGCTGGCTGCCTCTGCGGTTTTTCCCAGCATCCCTCAGGGTCATGTGGAGCCAACCAGCTGAGAGAATGTTGCTCTCTCCGCCAGCCAGGAACCTCTCTGCCCATACAAGGGCTTCCTGTCCTGACAGCGGGCTTCCTGTCGCCTATGTATGGTGCTTCCTTTTCCCCATCTTGGCAGGCCGCCCTGGAAATCTGGCTCTGGGCTCTATTTTTTTTTTTCTTTCTTTTTTTCTCCTCCTTCTATTTTTCTCTTCTTTTTTTCTGTGTGTGTGTTTGCGTGTGAGAGAGAGAGGGAGGGAGGGAGGTAGTATGTTTGTGTGCGTGTACGTTCATTTCCGTGTGTGCATATACATGTGTGTCTGTTCGAAGGTGTACATCTGTGTGTGTGTGTGTGTGTCAGTGTGTCAGTACATGAACGTGTGTGCCCAAGCATGCATGTACGTGTGTGTGTGTGTGTGTGTGTTGAAAGCGAGCCAGGGATATGGATTAATTCTCTCCGCAGTGCAACAGGAGTGATTGCATTGTGTGGAGAAACGTTTGGGTCTCTGGCAGCGATCCTGGGGCTTTGTGGCAGGGATTAAGTGACTGAAGAGGGTTTTAGCTGGATGTTCGGAACGCGGCGCGCGGAGGGCGCTGTGAGGGCGGGGCGCGGGAGCAGGGGCATTTAAAGAGTCCTCTGTTCTCCGCGGCGCGGTGGATGATTGCAGTGTGCGCCAGTGGGTCGTGTGGCTTTGGCTTGTGCGGTCGGTGCGGGCCGGTCACAGACACAGACCGTTCTGTGAACTGAGCTAACCTCAGTATGTACCGGAGCGTTTCTATTTCTTCTGCTAGCGCACACCGTCACCTAGACTGCCACCAGCTTCTGTGTGCGAGGTGTGGGATGTGTGGGAGTTAGACAGCGAGCTTTTGTGTACATGTGCATACGTGTAAATGTGTTTAAATGCTCTGACAAAAGCCCAGTTAAGCACACAAGTGCATCTGTTAGCAGCAAAGAAAGCAATACCCCCTGGGCACTGTGCAATAGAACGATTATGTAACACTTTTCTTTTTTTTTTTTGTTACGTGAAATTATGAAACTGTGTGTAATTATCATCAAACATTCATTTCTTTCTTCATTTTTTTTTTTGGCATGGAATAGTACTTGTCACTTAACATCACACACGCATTTTTTTCTTGTTCTGTTCCTTCAGATCTTAAAGAGATGAAAGATAATTTAGCCACTTAAAATAAAAACGGAGTTCTGAGGACCAGTGAAGTTTACAGCGACATCCTGTTCCCTCTGTGGGATCTCGAGCAAGAGAGCGTCCGTCCGCGGGGTTAATTGAATACATATTTTTTGCTGTTTAAAAAAAAAACATCCGAGATCATAGAGCGTCCCTTTTGCCCCACATGGGGCACAGAAACAGCACATGTGGCCTGGAGACTCCTTCAGGAGAGGTATGCACATGCCCCAGGCTTTGGGTGCGGGCCTAGGAGACCTCCACACTGCGCAGACCGCAGCTCCTCACATAAATCAGAACAGTAAAGGAAAGGGAGGCTGACAATGACAATGAAAACATAATTTTGCCACTTAAAGAAAAATTGGGTTCTGAGGATCAATGAAAATGCAAGATGCGGGGGGAGGGGAGGGTGATAGAATACCATGCATGAATATTGAATGCACACTTAATGTTTATTGGGAGCAAAAATATCAATACCAAAAATAAAAAAGAGACACACTAAAAATGCTTTGAATACATTAAAGGGAAAATCAGTTTGTTTCAGTTTATTTTTGGGGAGGCAATGGTTTCTAGTTTATGTGACACATTTTTGTTTGAATGCATCTATCTATCTGTTGTGTTTTCCTTTAAATTTTTTGTGAAGAAAAAGTGCAGCTAATCCTCAGTTTGAGCCTGTGATTGAGGGATATGATGTAAGGCCATATTTGAATGTGTTTGAGTAGGCAACATTTTAACACAGGATGAGTCAACTGTACGCGAATTTGCCCATTAAATGAAAGCACCTCCCTTTTTTATTTCTCCGCTCGGAGGCTTGTTACCGGGACGATCCGGCGAGCGCTGTATCGCGTACGTGATTGCCCTCTTAATTCCCCGACCTGTTGGCATCGCTTCCTCTTTCGGCGGGGGCGAGAGGGCCGCGGCTCAATTTGCGCCCCCCCCCCCCAGCGAGGGTGAGGATGTCGGGGCAGCCTTCGGCGTGTGAGCTGGGTTTGTCCTGTAGCGGCGAGCTGATGATTTAGCTCCCGGGGCTGGAGTTACAGGCCTCAGCGTTTTTTATGAATTGGCTGTGAGACCTTAGATGGAGCTCAGGCAGGGCTGTGGGGAGAGGGGGTGGGGGGGGGGGGGGGGGGGGCTGGGGGTGCTTATGCAGTCTTTAATTTCCTGTGGCCCTCTGGAGCTCACACAGCTGATGAGTTAAACAGAGAGGAGACAACGAGAGAGCGGATCTCTTCCCCCGTTTTAATAAGACAGCGCTCACATGCGCCGCCCAACACGCATGCACGGCCCGCGAGTACACAGACGCACACGCAACACGCACTTTCACACATGCGTGCGCACAGGGTGCACAAATATCCTCCTGTGTGACCCCAGCAGAAAAGAACTATTTATTAATTTTTTACATAATGCAGCTGTCTTAGATGAAAAAAGCATGTTGCAGTGAAAAAAAATTTCTAAAATATTATTTTTCTCATGTCCTCTTTAAGGGAATCCATGTCCCCTACCGGGGACAAAAATGAATTTCTGGGTCTCCAGGGGATACAGGATTGGGTGGGATTGATATATTAGACCTTAGGCACTTTGTTGTGTTTATGTATCCGATCTGTGAATGAAGAGGGCTGTCCCTCCCGTGATTAAATGTGTCTCCATTGGTGCTGCTCCATGGACACTTTCTCAGGGATATAACACACTGCTGTGACAGGAGTTTGGACTCGAGGCCCAGGAGCACTGGGGGACTGTTTGAACAGCTGTGTCTTGTATTTGCTCGCGCAGATTTAACGGCGCACTTCACTCGAGTGTTCAACAATGGCAGGATATACCACACAGGACACAAAAAAAATCTGGTCTTGAATAACCCCTGCCTCGCCCCGCCCCCCCCCGCCCCCCCCCCCCCCCCCCCCCCCACTGCCATCTCTCCCTCAGCGGATGCACTGGAGACAATCGCAGGTAATTATAATCCTCACATTCTGACTGTGTCCAGTTTGCTCGCTGTCTGATAAGTCACTGAACATGTCCCTTATCCATCTGTTAGCTCCATGGGTTATTAACTGCTGTCACTACTTAACACGTCACACACGCGGCTGAACGCTGTTTCACACCGGAGCAAGGGCCTTCTACGACGATATACATTCAGAGCGTCAGAGTTGTTCTACGTACACGGCCTTGCCTTGTCTTCAATTCACACAGGAGCCAAAGAGAGAAAATGGTAACATGTATGTTACCTTGCAGTGATGGACAGGGAAGAGGGGGGTGTATTTAATGATATAGTAATAATAATAATAATAATGATGACAATTACTTGGGGTTAATGAGTTTTGAACTCATTAGGCATTTCATCACGACGTTTGAAAGATTGGATTTTGCAAACGAGCGCACGTTTCGTAACTCACCGCACACTGGCAACCCGGTCTGAATCTCAGCTCACGGTATTGCAGAAGCGTGGGTCCTGTGAGGTCTCGGCGTGCTGACGCCGGGTTGTTTTGGGATGAGGGCGGGCATGTCCGCGCCTGCACCTGCGTGCTTACAGGATTCAGTCCCCTTCTGGAAAAAATGCTTCTGGGAAACGCGAGTCTTTGATTGGAAGATGTACAGGTCTGGGTGGTTTAGATCTTTTACCTTTCCTTATACTATGTTTTTAAAAAAAATCTTTTTAGTTTTTAGTTATAGAACAG
This sequence comes from Anguilla rostrata, assembly GCF_018555375.3. Taxonomy (NCBI): domain Eukaryota; kingdom Metazoa; phylum Chordata; class Actinopteri; order Anguilliformes; family Anguillidae; genus Anguilla; species Anguilla rostrata. The sequence goes on along the minus strand of NC_057941.1, from coordinate 34,827,660 downwards.
ACCTGGCCAATGCATTAAGTACACAGAGAGTGAGAAAGACAGAGTGACAGGGAGACAGACAGATACTTTTCATAAAATACTTTCTTTATTAGTCCTCCTTTCAACCAGTAATAAACAATAGATTCAAATGTCCAACAATAAGTACTTCAAAGGAGCCAAAAGGAGAATCGGTAGTGCCAGATTTGTTAGGTCTGGCAGGCAACTCAAAATCAGACCTCTTTTGTTTCCAAATTCCTTTCCTGATTTAAAGAAAAAAACCCTGAAAAACTCTCAGCTCTCCTTGTGCCTGTTCTAACAGGGTGCCCATTCCCCGTACTGACCTAACCCTCAGTGTGGCACTCAGAGCTTCTGTTCTGTTCCATCTCCTGTTTTTGGAATGTTTTTTTTTTATTGCTTTCAATTACCAGTAGCGATTGTTACATCAGCTTTAGAATGTTCCGTTAAAAGAGCTAGTTAGAATCAGCATTAGAAGAGCATTCTGTGCACAGTGTTGTCCACTCACAGGTCTCCTAAGAGCCGGTCCAAACTCACCCGTTCAAAATTTGACCTTTGAGCAACAGCATGCAAGTTAGCAACATTCCCTGTAGAAGGATGGTAAGCCAGATAAAACTATCTGACTTGTTTTCATTAAAAACAGCTGTCTGTCTGTCAAACCTAAAACTGCTGACCCAGTGCAGAAAGCTAAATGTGAAATCCCTCCATTGCAAAGGCTCTTGGGAAAAAGAGAAGTCTCTGCAGTGACTTTGGTCCAAAAGCAGCAGCCTTACTGCCAGCCTCAATCAAACCTCCCTCTCTCTGGCAGAAATAACACTCTGCTTTAGCCAGTGCCGTCCATCCCAGGTACACTCCAGCAGTGCTTGTTGTGCCTCCTTGATTAATATCAGCGGTGGGTGTACTCATATTAATCTGTGCCACAACATTGGCATGACAAAGTTGTTTATGATCAGTGTCCTTCCTATAAATGACAGCATGTGGCCTGGTTCATTAAAAGCCATCTCCTTCCATTTTCTGAAATGTGCCTCAACTTGGTCAACAACTCCATCCCAGTTTTAATTTTCCAACCACTACACCTAAAAACCCTCTAAATATCAGTTTTTTTATTCCATTCTAACCCTGCAGGTAAATAAGAAGGTGCAGTGTTGCCCAGGTTACCAATAAAGAACTCTGAATCTGGGAATCTCTTTTTTATCACTTAAATCCCCCTCTTTCATGCTACACATGTACCTCCTGTGCCACTTTCATGTTACGTGTACCTCCATCCAGCACTTATTGTACCTTTTATCACTATCTTAATGTTGTAGCTTGCCATGCCTCCTAGTTTGACTTAGGCTAGGTCAGAGTAATGTTCACTGTGTGAACTGGACTTTATATGTTCTTGGCTATGAATAACTGTACAAAATGAGTATTGTACCTTATCGGACCTGTGTTTGTAGTTGCTCCAATGACCTTCGGTATGCACTTATTGTACGTCGCTTTGGATAAAAGCATCTGCCAAATAAATGTAATGTAAAAAAAGCATTACTTTTTTCTCTAGCTAACCTGGCTTTACATCACAGACATTTTTTAAAAGCTATAGCCTTCACAGGCTCATGAGCTGCTTAGCTTGTGTTAGTAGAGGTTCAATTGAGAGTGTGTGGAGTGCCACAGTAATAGGATAACCCTGACATATACCTCTAAATACAGTAAGGGGATAGATCAAGCTTCTGTTTGGCTCCAGAACACTATGAACATTATTATAGAGCAGCTGAATGTGTCCAGTGAATATAGGACTGAACCCAAAATGCCTTAATGACATCAGAGATACTTATGATGAGCCATTCTGTCAGAAGTCTTCCCTTGATCTAAAGAGATAAGGACTGCACAAAATCAAAAAAGGTGGAGGAACATAGAGAGTCTTCAACAAGGAAAATATTTTCCAAAAAAAGCCCTGTCTTGTCTCCTGGTATGCATACCTTTGGTATGCACTTATTGTTCGTCACTTTGGATAAAAGTGTTGTGCCAAATAAATGTAATGCAATGTGCGCACTGGCCCTCTGGAAAGCAGGACTGAGTTGTGTTCAAAATGTGAATTCCAGATTTATCTTACCTGCGAGCACCGAATGCTGGCTTAATTTTGCATTGGGTGATCACAGGAACCTGAGCTTGATTCTGCATCAAAGGACCATTTCAATTTCAATTAACACAATTGCTTTTGTTCTCCAGTAAGTCCATTAGCCTGGGTTTGTTCAACATCTGTCCTTAACATAGAGCTCATTAATTCTGGTGTTGGCTGATTGCACCACGCAACGCTGATAAAGGTAGCATTTGACTGTATGCTATAATAGGACTGAAGCTAGACAACTCTACACACATCAGAGAAAGAGCGAGAGAGGGAGGGAGGGAGAGAGAGAGAGAGAGAGAGAGAGAGAGAGAGAGAGAGAGAGAGAGAGATAGAGAGAGAGAGAGAGAGAGTGAGATAGAGAGTGTATCTTGGTTTAGCACAGCACAGCATGGAACAGTCTAGCTCAGGTCAGCACACCTCTGGTGACACCTAGAGGTGTCAGAATGATCTGAATTTTGAGCACGGCCCCTCACCTGAATTACTGCACATCAAAGCCTGAATCTACAGGAGAAAAAGAGGCACAAACCCAGTGCTGGGTGCTGAATCCTGGCATTAATGCGTTCATCTGAGCTCCGCCATACCTGCCAGGGGAAAATATGGCCTCGGGCGAACGCGGTGTGGCCTGGATTCCGTTCGACACGTGAATAAATTCTTATGTCAATAATGTCATTAACTGCAAATACTGGGTGGCACGTGCCGCCCGAGTGGTGACGTAACATGCCTATTTGCGGTTGCTGACATAAGCATTTATGTACGCATATGTAGTGCTTATGAATATGCTATGAAGAGTTATGTAGCTCTTATTCATGAAGGTACTGTTCCATATTGCAAGAATTAAAATTATTTTAAGGATGAAGCAAAAATGAAGCAAAAATCTATATTAATGATGTTGAAATGATGGAGGTCACATGTCAGATATTTGGAGAAAATGTTTTTTGGAAAGAACACCGCGTTACTCGAGTCAAAAAGTTACCAAGTCTTTGGGTGTTATGAGGAGGGTATATGACCATATAAGCAGGTGTTTTTTAATGACTCAACACTTCATTTTAATTTATCTATATGGTAAAACCCTGTAATATTGAGTGTGAGTGCATTCTGTTCTCAAAAGAATTTAAAACCTTTAAGCTTCAAGCTTAAGTGGCAGACTTACAGTGCTGTCCATAATCGTTTGAATAGTGACTTAATTTTAGTTTGTTTTGGCTTTGTACTCCAGAAGTGATTCAATGACGATAAGGTTAAAGTGGAGTCCCGTTTTACGGAACCAGAAGTCATTGGATAATTGGCTGCTCCGCTATTTCTTGGCCAGCTGTGTGCCGTTGTGTCATGCACGAGAAAGATAACAAAAGGGGGGGAGGGGTTTACACAGAAAGGGCTGTACAGTGATTCCTACACAGATCCCCCCGATACGGATGTAAATACCCTCAGATTAGCACCGACAGTCTGCACTTTATCTCACGGTATCATTTTTTCCCAGCATGGCAGTGAGTCAGGTTGCGCTGCTAATAGTGTTTCATCTGGGGTGCAGGAGCGGCTGGTCCAATGAGCAGTGTGAGCTCGGCCTGATTAGAAGTGAATTCTTCTCACCTTTTTCAAACGTCCAAACGAAGCTGCACCAACTTACGTCCCCGGCTGTGGTATCTTAGCAACACCCGCTCTTATTAGGTGGCTTTACACAAAAGCAGGGAAGTCGTCATTGGCTTCTTTTACTTGTTGCGATTCAACAAAAGGGATTTGTTTGGCGGCCCTGAAGAAGATTTATTTAAGTCGCTCAGCTGACTGGATAATGAAACATAATCAGCATTTTTTGTATATGCCCACATGAATACACCTGAGCTGAAAGAGAGACATACCCCCCAAAACACCCCGACAGTCTATTCTGACAAATGTCCACTAAATAGAGCATCGCGTAGTTCTGGCAGGTCACGAGAGTCAAGCGCTCCGGCCGAATCAGCTGATGGCTCAGCTGAGTGATGTTAGCCTATCACAGTACATTCGCTAACAGGGCGGTCTACTTAAACAGCCTCCCTCTACTCATTCGGCTGCTCCTCCTGCATGCAAGCGCTGCACGTTGCTTCGTAAATCGGCGCTTCTTCCTGCAATCCAGCTAGCCTACGGCACGTTGCCAGTCTAAACCAAGTCTACTTGCTACATGTTAGCTGCTAGTCTAAGCTCACAGCCTAGGCACTATGAAGAAGTCTCGCTATTCATTTGCATTGCTCCTTACCTCTAAGCTCTAGCTGCAGCAGGCAGGCGATCCATTTCGGGGCCAGCCACGCAAAGCGTTGTCTAAAGCGGCTTATTCCAAATATTGAGGATACCGGTGCACTGTCCTCACTGCTAACTGGCCAGGGAGCTCATTCAAGGAGCGCTGCTTTGCGGCGACGCCGCCCCTCCATGGAGGACGCCATGTTCAAGCCTGGAAACTGCTGCCACGTCCATATCTGCTAGCTGCAGATTTTTGCCGGGTAATGTCATCAACCTTATTTAAATTCTGCTGAGCTCTGAGTCTAGCGTAAGTGCATAATATACAGTGTTGCCAAATATTTCTATAGAAAGTAGCTATGGCCTCCTCTAAAAGTCGCTAAATTAACAACACCGAATATACACGTTTGATTGCGGGGACGTCTCACAGAGGGGTAAGAGCGTCTGCCAAATGCCTGTAATGTAATGTAAGCGAAACTCAAAAACACGATCGCCAATCGTCTCGGCTTGCGGGACCAGGCTATGCATCTTTTCCAGCGTATCCGTTTGGTAGGAGTCGCTTCCGATGGCGCAATGCAAGATTAGCCTCATCGTGATGCCTGATGGGCAGAAACAGTAATATGTTCATCCAATCTCTGCATAATGCATTTCCCCACAATTAAAAAAAAAAAAAAAAAAAAAAAAAAAAAAAAGATTCATAGACTATTCATCCTCATAACTGCGTTCACAACTGGTCTCTCTTAAGGCAAGTGTTTCAACCCCGGAGTACCCACTGTTGGAAACTGCATTTCCTTATGCTTCATGGTTCTTTATATGATCTCACCATGGCAAATATTCTTAAATTAGGTATATATCGTATACACCTCAAGCTTTTCATCTAAGAAAATGAAGAAACTTGTGTCATTATTGCATACTAGCACTGTTTTCCGTCCTCTCCTCCATGACCCGGTACCTGTGGTGGCGCCCCCATGCGAGCCCTGAGGAGCCTTCATTGGGAAATGCCATGACGAAATCTGGTTGCCGTCCGCCTCGGTCTCATTGGCAATGTGGTCCCCATTCCGGAGTTCTACACCACCACTCCTGCTCCAGTGTGGCAACGGCAGCAGTGATGGTTCCCAGCATCCTCAGTGAAGCTACGGGGCTTTGGACATGTACTTCATCCGTTGGCATTGACAATTTCCGTTCAAAAGCTATGAGCTTTGCAGTATAGGAGCACGGCTGCTACTGTCTACTGGCAAGTACCGGCATCGCAGCCGCCAATGTTTCCTCTGTAATCAGTTTCCTGCTGCTGCTACTGCTACTACTGCTGCTGCTAGTGCTGCTGCTACTGCTGCTGCTGCTGCTGCTGCTGGGTGCTACTGCTACTGAAGCTGCTGCTGCTGGTACTGCTTCTGCTTCTGCTGCTGCTGTTACTGCTGCTGGGTGCTACTGCTGCTGCTGCGTACTGCTGCCACTACTGCTGATGTTGCTGTTGCTGATGCTACTGCTCCTGTTGTTTATTGCTGCTGCTGCTGCTGCACTACTACTGAACGAGGATTCATTACACTAATATGAGTAGTATATTCCCCTCTAATTGGTTTAAATGTCTGTGCTGGGGGGAAATACGAACAAGCTGCTGGTACACATAGCCTAATGATATTTGGTGATTAGTTTGAATGGCCTTGGACTTACGAGGTAGCTGAGCCACTGACTGACATGCTTGTCACAATCGACAACCTGAGCCGACCAGAGGAGGATGGGTTTCCCCCTTGAGCCTGGTTCCTTCCGAGGTTTCTTCCTATCTGCCACAGGAAGTTTTTCCTTGCCACTGTCGCCTTAGGCTTGCTCCTGTGGGGGTTCAGGTCAGGGTTGTCCGTAAAAAATGCATTGTGACAACTGCCGTAAAATACACTATACAAATAAATTTGATTGATAGAAGCCAAGGCCATACACGTAGGCATAGCCTTTAACATTACAAATAGTATAAAATCAAAAAATCAAAAAAAAAAAATAAATAAATAAATAAATAAAATAAATAAAAACCCTTGGTACACATAGCCACTGACCCACAATGTTAGAACAGCCTCGAGCTGACCGGATGAAGGGCCTTTCCGGTAGCCGAATGGCATTTCACATAGTCATCACTTCAGCCGGAGACTAAATGGACTGCATTTATGTAGCGCTTTTATCCAAAGCGCTTTACAATTGATGCCTCTCATTCGCCAGAGCAGTTAGGGATTGGGTGTCTTGCTCGGAGACGCTTCGACACGCCCAGGGCGGGGTTTGAGCCGGCGGCCCTCCGACTGCCAGACATTCGGTCTTGCCTCCTGAGCTATGTCGCCCTATGTCAGAGACTAAGTACTAACAACATGTCGGCGTATGTTTGCTTTGGGGGGTTTTGCTGCTGCCCCCTCCTGGTCTTGTCCATGCATGCTTGTATGCATGGCAATGAGCGAGGATTCATTTCACTGATGCAGGTAGTAGCATATTTCCCCCGGTTTAGTTTAAATCTCGGCGCTCGAGGGGAAATACCGACAAGCTGTCGGTACACATAGCCTAATATTACATCTCACATAGTATGTTCCCCTGGTTTATTAATTAATAATTCATCTAACTAGTGGCCTCAGGGGAACGTCCAACATGCGTTGGTACACATAACCACTGATCCATTAAAAAAAAAAAAAATAGACGGCCTCAAACCGAAGGGCTTGACTGGACGAAGGGCTTCCTCCAGGTGGTCGTACACATAGTCATCACGTCATCGTTGAACACGTGCTTCACATCACTGCTCTTACTGCTGCTGCGCTATGGCTCCTACGCTGCTGCGTTACTGCCACCACGCTCCTGCTGCTGCTACTACTGGCCTATGCAACGAGTGAGGATTCATTTACACTGACGTAGTCGGTAGTATATTTCCCCCGGTTAGTTCAAATCGTGGCGCTCGAGGGGAAATACCGACAAGCTGTCGGTACACATAGCCTAATATCATACCACACATAGTATGTTCCTTGGGGTTATTAATTAATACTACATCGAAGTATTGGCCTCAGGGGAACGTCCAACATGCTGTTGGGACACATAACCACTGATCCATGTAAAAATATAGACGGCCTCAAGCCGAAAGGCTCGACTGGACGAAGGGCTTCCTCCAGGTGGTCGTACACATAGTCATCACATCAGCCGGAGACACTTATTGATAGCATATCGGCATATGGTTGTTTTGGGGTTTGGCTGCTGGCCTCCCGGCCTTATCCACGCAGGCTGCGTGGTTGGCGGGAGAGCTCCAGAACAGAGCCATACCGCCAAACATAACTGTATTGCCTTTATTGTCAATAAAGTTCTACTTGATGACAGTGGTCCTGACAGAAATAGAGCATCGCGTAGTTCTGGCAGGTCACGAGAGTCAAGCGCTCCGGCCGAATCAGCTGATGGCTCAGCTGAGTGATGTTAGCCTATCACAGTACATTCACTAACAGGGCGGTCTACTTAAACAGCCTCCCTCTACTCATTCGGCTGCTCCTCCTGCATGCAAGCGCTGCACGTTGCTTCGTAAATCCCCTCCACCACCCCAGCTCCTTCCCCATGCGTCAAGAATTTGCATTCTCCATCCTTATGTGTTAAGAAATTGCATTTGCTCCATTCATATGTGTTAAAAACTGCTTTGCTGCTGGATCTGTTCTGTGTGTACCCCTCTAGGGGGGGTTTGGCTGCTGGCCTCCCGGCCTTATCCACGCAGGCTGCGTGGTTGGCGGGAGAGCTCCAGAACAGAGCCATACCGCCAAACATAACTGTATTGCCTTTATTGTCAATAAAGTTCTCCTTGATGACAGTGGTCCTGACAGAAGTATCGTATTGTGTTCTGGCAGAGGCAGAGATGCAACAAAACAGTGCCATTAGGGTGTCCTCTTTTTGCTGGTTAGAGAGGTAATAGTCATCTTTTTTTAAAAGCCCCATTCCATCTTCACCATTCACACACTCATTTTCATATTAATCTCACTCAGGGAAATGGCATCGATTTATTTATTTTTTTTATCATCATCTCACGGTATATTGGGATGTAGGTGTCAGCTGGCATAACTAAAAATGTATTTTTATTTACTTCATTAATATATACAATTTTTATATAAGCAGTACATTTGATGAGTGCATAAACAAGGCTTCATGGCCAGGGCTTCACAGTTCGCAGAAACCCAGTGCCCGGAATGAGAATGACTGCAAAGAAAACTAATCAACTTGCACAAAAAGCACAGGATGTACGCTCATTGTCAATGCCCATTGTGGCATTTAATTAAACACAATTAATAGAGGGTAGTTTACATCAGCATTTCCCTACCTTTTTCCTTCTGCGGCACACTTTCCGAATTTACAGAATCTCATGGCACACCACTCTCTAAAGCATAAAAAATAAACACCATTACCAACATTAAAACATTTTTTAAAGGATTTTTTTAAACGGTACACCTGACCTCGCCTGACGGCTCACCGGTTGGGAAATGCTGGTTTACATAACAGTAGAACAAGTCGTGTGATGTCAGACTGTGCTTATCTACCTCTCTGTCTGTTTATTAACCCTTTAAGGTGTAAAATCACAAATCACAAAATGTGATTAGAATGTTCTTAACTGAACATTCTAATGCTGATGTAACAACCACTACTGTTATTTGAAATCAGTGGAGTTCTAGAACACTGACTTTGAATTTTGACAGAATAAAAAAGCACCCTACTAAGGGTTAATACGTTCTTGTATCTGTCTATCTATGTGCCAGTTCATGCTTGGGTGTTCTAATTGATCTAATGGACTTGTCTGTGTGTCTGACCATGTTAATGTGTGCCTCTGCCTGTTAGTATAATTCTGCCTGTATATCAGTATGTATTGTTGCATGTGTACAGTATGTTTGTCTGGTTGTCATTATGGCTTCCTTTCTCTCTGCTTGTCCCAAAGCGTTTTTGAGTCATTGTGTGACATTAAGGTTTGACCCTTGTTTGATAATTTGGTGGGTTCTCACTCTTTTACTTGTTTTCATTTTGTTAACTTTTCCATTTAAACAGTTTTAGAGTGACACCCAACCTGAGACCTAGCAGTGGTGGTTTTCTGTTTCTTCAGTTACAGTGGAGCCTCACTCATACACTGCTACTTCCCCACTCCCTCATTTTCAAAGATGTATGGAATGCAGGGACACAACACCGTCTGAGTGTGCGTGAGTATGTGTGTGTGCACGTGTCTGTGTATGTGTGTGTGTCTGTGTGTATGTGTCTGTATGTTTGTGTCTGTGTGTGTATGTTTGTGAGAGGAAGAATAATAGAGAAGGAAGGAAAGGTTTTATTTATGAATAGAGATAACTGCCACCACTTTTGTATTTGTAAGCCTATTTTTTAATACTGTGCATTATAATGAAATCTGAGTAAAGCTGGGACCCGCCTCCATTAACCCTCTGAAGAGGTTTTTTTTTTAGAATGTTTAAAAAAAAAAAATTATTTCAAGTTAGTGTTCTAGAACCCCATTGCTTTCAATTATCTGTAGTGGTTGTTACATCAGTATTAGAATGTTGAGTTAAGAACATTCCAATCACATATTTGTGATCTTACACCTAAAATGGTTAATAAAATCATTGGGTTTGGGCATTAATATTCTAGTGTAATTTGTGATGGCAGTTTGCTATGATAATAATAATAATAATAATAATAATAATAATAATAATAATAATAATAATAATAAACCTTTATTTGACTAGGAAGTCACATTGAGATTAAAACCTCTTTTACAAGTGAGACCTAGCCAAGACAGGGCCAAAGCAGTGTAAAAACAGCATACAAAACAACAACAATGACAACAGTAGCACACAGAATAAAACAACCAACATGATAAAATACATAAATGAAAACAGTGTTAAATAAGTTCAGGGTTTAAAACAAGAACAGGTCACAGACAAAATATCAATTATCCGTCTTTTAAAATCTGGTAACGAGATGAGATAATCAGGAAAGATTACTATGAGACAGGCTTGTAACAGACATTGCCTTATGGGTAGGCAATGTTTAACTTGGCTGAATGCTATGCTTCTCAGACAGTGGTTACTGGCACAGCCCATATGCTATCACGGCATATATTACTGATGAAGCTGGTCTTCAAAGGGGGGACGTGACTTTGAGCCGCTGTGGATGTAAAAGCACACCCTCGCAAAAAAAAAAAAAAACAGGCCTCCACAAACGCAGACAGTGGCGGAGAAAAGGAGACGCGATCTCCCCTCTTCAGACCCATATCAAGCGCACTTACTGCGTTCCAGCCTCGCCCCGTGGTCCATGAATTCAATTTTTGTTTCCAATAAAGCAAATGAATACACAGACAATATCGCTTAATGAAGTCAGCTGTGGGCAGGAGGTGGGTGTGTGGGGGGGGGGGGGAGTGAGGAAGAGGGGGTGGAATCTTTCTTTTTTTTTTGGATTTAAACTTGGACATCCTGTTGTCTAGACTAAATGATTCCTGGAGGTTTGTGCGAATGCACTTGAGCTTGTAAAACCTATTAGCGAGCGCGTCTAAAAACAGGGGCCCTCTAATTTGCCTCCCTGGTTTTGGAGTGTTACAAAGTGCTGCCGCTCACTGTGTGCTCAGCGAGGCAAAAAACAGCTACTTTTTCTATTTCAGGAGCCCAGGCCAAGGCTGGGATTTTGTGGCTCAACCTCACTCATTTTTATGTTTTTTAGGATCTTTTTTTTTTCTGGCTTTTAAAGCCATGTCCCAGACTTAGACGTTGTTCTTACCCAGCCAAAAATGTTCAGCGTTAATTCATCCCCAGCTGAGCCGAATGAAGAGTCCCGTAGGGACTGAGTGTGCCCCAAGGCGCTCCATAAGGGTTTATGTCACACTGTGACCACTAAAACATCAATTTCAGAGCACCTTCCGAAATGTCACTCTACTGACACCTGAACGACAGTCGCTTCACCTCCATCTGAAGCTGGAGGGCCATACAGTTTTTCTCTCTTTCACGTTGGGGATTCCTTGTTGGTCAGTTCCGAAAAGCCCTTGTTCTGGAGTGCCTCCGATGTCTGCTGGCCTTTGCCTCCATTCGGGTGCTTAACCCCTTCCCACGGTGCCAGTAATTGCTGTCTTGATTGAGCCAATTTAGCTTCTCTCCCGAACGATGAGAGTTTTGGTGGTTCAGGCCGATCTGAAGACCTGCTACACTTAGGCCCATCCAAGATGGGAGATGAGTGGCCTTGTGTCACATGCCGGTGTGACACCCCTGGGAGGGAGATGCGGTAGTTCCCAGTTTTCGCCGTTAGCCGTTCATGAGCTGTTTCTCACCCATCAGTGGCTTCTAAATGTTTGATTATTATTTTAGGTGCCTAATGGGTCCTCCTGGTTGCTGCATCTGTACTGCGGTCAGTGCGTTGACATTCAGACAGCTTCACTTAACCTGGACACGTAAAGATGTGGGGCTCTTTTCTTGTTGCCATGGTACCAGCATGGTTCTCGTGACCCCACAGCGAGAGCTGCCCAGAGGAGAAACATGTTCTGAACAAGTCACTCTCCTGACGCTTGAATGACAAAAGCCCCAACAAGAAAAAAAAAAAACTTAAAAGATGCTTTAAAATCGATTAATAAAATACAGCAAACAACACTTAACGAGTAACAGGCACTTTGAAAAGAGGCTTTGCTGCTAGTTTTGGCAGGCCGCAGGTACAGTACAGGAGTTACTGGCAGGATTTGTTGGGGTAAATTCAGAGTACTGTTGCGTAAGAGCATGCAATTTCGGCCTCTGGCGATTCAAACGCTGTGACGCAGAGTTCTGGCCCAAAGACAGGGTGTTATGTCTCTCAGCTGTGTTTTAGGAAGAGAGTGGGGCTGAGGGGGCAGGGTGGGACAGAGGGGATGGGGGGGGGGATTAATTTCGTAGTGGGGGCTTTCCAGAGCTTGCCTGGCAGACGTCCCAGGTCTTCAACTGGGGTTGCAGTTGGCTCGCTGAGTCATTCCCACCCACCCCCGACCCAAACACGCGTCCCGCCTGCCCCACCCCCACTCCAACCCAACCCAACCCATCCCCGGCCACCTCCGGGGCACGTTGTAGGGAGACCGGGCTGGGCTTGGAATGGGACAGGGGGGATTTTTTCTTTTGGGGGGAAGAAAGTGCAACGTTTCACATCAGGGATTGGGCAATGGCACCTTCTGGGCATTGTGGTCTGTTGCTAACTGCTGTATGGGCCGTCTCATGCCAGTGCTGGAAATTCATGTGTCATCACTCATGACTCTAATGATTATACATCTAGGGTGTGTACAGTACAAAGCATACCAAATATTAATATTAGTGTTACAGTGATAAACAAGCATAAGGATTTGAGATTTTTAATGTATCTGAATGAGAACTATGGTGTGCTTTGTGCCACAGAGCACTTTCAGATCTGTGATGTCTTGAAACGTGCTTGAAACTTTGAGCTTGTTCAAGGCATGAATTAGAACCAGCCTCCACAAATGTGCATGTGTTAACCACATTTTCTGTGTTTTAATAGCAAAATGTTCTGTGTCAGATATCACATTGGACAACTGCTTAATACATTTTAAAAAAGCAACTGAGTAATTTAAGTAACATGCATTTATTTATATGTCAGATGTAAGTACAATGTTAATTGAATCCATACTTAAGCTATCCTATGTCATTAAGACAAGGGTGTTGGCTATGAAAATAATTCATAATATTGATACAAAAGCACATTATGCATATACAAGTCAAAATACACCATTCCTGTGGTTATCCCAATAAGAACAGTTTGACTTCTTCAATCATATTTTCAGTTCCCAGTTTTATCAAGATAAAGTTTGTGTTTTCTAACTTGACAGGGGAGTTGATGTATGTATAAACAGTGATCTTTTATGTTGAGGGCAATGATTATCTGCGCACTGTACACTGTGCTATTCATTTAATTGAGTGGGATGTAAAAACTGTAAACCAGTGTCGGATCTTGGCATAAGGGTGGTTCACAATCTTTAAAAAAAAAATTCTTATTGACCCACAGAAATCTGCTACCCATCTCAACAGAGAACAGCTATGTTAAAAACAATTCTAATAATTCATCACAGTGCTGAAGTTGCCGTAAACCCCACTTCCCACCCCCTCAAATGTCAGTAGAGGGACCCAACACAGACCCAGACTAAACAACACTGCGGACAATCAGTACAGACATAGACTCCGACAGACAGGCAAAATCAGGAACACACAGACAGATAGACATCCAGGATAGTTATAATGTGTGGTTTGTGTGTGTGTGTGGGTGGGTGTGTGTGTGTGTGTGTGTGTGTGTGTGTGTGTGTGTGTGTGTGGTGTGTGTGTGTGGGTGGTGGTGTGTGTGTGTGTGTTGTGTGTGTGTGTGTGTGTGTGAGGGGTGGTGTGGTGGTGTTGTGGGTGAATGAGTGTGTGTGTGTGGTGGTGGGTGGGATGTGTGGTGGTTGTGTGTGTGTGATGTGTGTGTGTGTGTTGTGTGTGTGTGTGTGTGTGTGTGTGTGTGTGTGTGTGTGTGGTGGTGTATGGTGTGTGAATGTGTGTGGATGATGTTGTGTGTGCTGTAAGGCGACTGCTAACAGGCAGATTGTGATGCAAGTTTTGAAAAATAATAAATGGTGGCCAGATTTCTTTGGCTTTTTTGTTTTCTTCTGAAGGTTATTTTTTTCCCCATTGATTGCTCTGTGAGAAGGTTTAGGCATTGTGTAATGTTCAATGAATTTATTGATTTCCAGTTTAAAAGGATGGAAAGGGCAGCAGAAAGACTGGAGCTGGGCCTACAGGAAACTATTTATCTCTTAATCTTTCCTCAAATCTTCAGTTAAATTTTTTTAATCCATTGGATATAACATTGTGGACCATGGGAATAATTATATTTGTCAAGTGAATAACACGTGGTTGCCCCTCTTCAGAACATGTAGAGAAACTTTCCTCTTCACACAGCTGTTAGTAGCCGAAGCAACAGTAGACATAAGAACCAGCGTACGCTCAGAAATTGCGGTGAAACTTTGGCGGCTGCTGAGCCAAAAAGTTACAGTAGCATTCAGCACAACCTGCGATAAAGGCTAACGAAACCTGCGCTTCAAGATTCTTTAAATTACAAAATCTGCATAGTGAAAGTCTCTCCCACAAATATTCTACATGTGCCTGTGTGGAAAAGAAAGAGTACACGTATCCACAGTTTTGAACAATGTGTACAATTTTTACGACCCAAATAAAAATAATTTGATTTCTTAGCCTAATTGTGGAGAACTGACTATATCTGATGGCACTGAGAATTTTGTGACTAACTTGCTGTATTGCCAAACAAGAAAAATGACTGAAAGCTAATTTTGAGACTAATCTCCCTCCATCTATTCTTGTTTTCCATAGAAAAGAAGTCAAAGCCAATAATCAGTTTAAGGGGTAGTTTTCTGCCCCCTCAATTTTCAGCTCAGCAGTCATCACCCTTATTAAAACACCAGTACGAAAAACCGTGATGAACAAGGACAGGAGCACTACATAACGAAAAGGAGACCTTTCATACGGAGCCAGCTATACTGTCCAGCGCCTTTCTCACTCTACACTGCCAAAACGTTTTCCCAGATGCAGGGCCAAATTTAAAATGCTCCACCTCCCGCCAAATTGGTAATTCCCGTCCTCATAAATACACTGCCATCACGCACACTCTGCAACTCCCCTAACCGCACAAATGGACACAAACACAGGAGGACCTCAAATATTCATACACAACACATGGCCGCCTCCGCAATAGCAATAATTATATGTTGCTATAAATCAAACATTTAACTACATTCCATCAACCCCCCACCACTAGTGACTTCCGGCAGGTGAGAGTCATTTTATGCAAGCCTGTATAGGCCATGGGCTGAATCTCCAACACATTCCTCAAAGAAAAAGCACACACACGAACTTCAAAGAAATTCTCCATCTGATTATTTTATTTATGGCCAAAGCCATGAGTTAACCAAGATGTGAAAGAAGACTTTTTAAAAGCCCTTTCTTAATTGCTTACCACTCTGTTGTTGTGTGAATTTTGTCATTTCGTGATTTTTTTAATTTGCTTTATTTGTTGACAAGCCCTGAATTAAAAGCCAAAAGGGGAAAATAAGGAGATCTAGCTCTGACGTGGTGGCCAGTGGTTGTGTTTATTGCAGTAGTTAACTCAAACTTTAACAGAACGAGACAGACAGATGGGGGGTGTGCACCCTTGATTTTTGTAGATCTGAGTAATTTGGGGTAAGCCGCACTAATTCCTGTTGCTATTAATAGCGGTCTATTGTTGGAATCCTTTTCAGCCGGAATTCCAAAGTGGCCAGTCAACAATACTGAGACAGCTTTCCATTCCATTCCACATTCCTGGGCTGTCTACACGGGTGCCTGTATCTGATTCTGAGACAGTGTGTGTGCATGTGCGTGTGTGTGTGTGTGCGTGTGTGTGCTCCAAGGTCATTATCTACATCCACTGAGCCTAATGCTTCAACCCCTCTCTGTTACACACACTCTCAAACATCCATCATTGTATGGCCTCTGTATTGGGTATCCTTTCATTAGAAGACTGGTCTGATCTGGTTTCAACCTCCACTATTTCTCAATTTCTCTCAGATGTTGTTGACTTTAAATGCAGTTCTGGGGAATTCCATGGAATTTATATTTGTCTGTATCACACAGTGTGCCTGTGTATGTGTGTGTGTGTGTATGTGTGCCTGTGCACGTGTGCGTGTGCGTGTGTGTGTGTGCCTGTGCACGTGTGCGTGTGTGTTAGTGCGTTTGACACAATACATGGGTTCTGAAGTCTATACCTGTAGACTGTTCAAGCTCTCTCACTGGAGAAAACACAGCTCTGCACCATCTCCCCCACCACTTCAACTTTCCCACCTGTACATGCTGTAGAACGTCACTGATTAGTTACTGCAATGTGCCCAGTTCCCAAAAAAACAAATCTGAATAGCCAGTGGTCACAGGTCGAAAAGCACCGGGGGCAGGGCACCAAAAAGAATAAAGAAACTTTAGGCTGTAGGGCGAGAGGCAGGGATTTCGGCGAACTTTGAAAGGTCAGGCCTACAGGAGAGGACATGTGTGCACCGCACCAGGGAGGAAGTGTTTAAGCACACGGGGATATCCTGCTGTAATAGAAATTGACAGAACTAAAGAAACATATGGGTGAAGGATTGGAGGGCAGGGAGGCGGGGGGGTTTGGTCCGTTAAGGATGTGGTTCTGCATCTGCTCAGCTGGGAGGTTTTGCATCGCTCACAGGAGGCCTAATCATCTCACTAGAAATGAGCTCCTCGTGCTGATGTGATTGAGGCTGTGGGTGAAAGGCTGGTAAACAGACCGTCATCGAGAGCCATCAAGCAGAGAAGACAAGAGTCGTGGAAGGAATATAGACGTAAAAAAAAATGAAAACATTCTGCTGGCTACAATGGCGGTGTCAAAGGGGGGGGGACGCCGGCACCAAGACAGGAAGAGAGCTCATTAAAGAGGTACTTCGTGTCTCTGACATTGGCAGCAGCAGTAACAGTTCCTCTGGGTGCAGCACAGAGATAACAACATTAAAAGATTGCCACGCACACACACACAAGCATTCACACACATGCACACATACAAGCGTGTACACACATGGGCACACGCACACATGCTAGCACACACATGCACACGCACGCAGGCATATACACTGTCATGGAAGCAAATGTGCACGCGACTGTAGCTCGAAGAAGCTCTGTAGGGATTCTGGGACACAACGTGAGCGAGGCGGTCAGATGTGTGTTTGCCTTGTGGAGCTTACTCAGCGTCTGATGCATATGACCGTGTGTGTGCATGTGTGAGACTGAGAGAGAGAGAGAGAGAGAGAGTTGTATTTTGTAACCTCTGCTTTGGCAACACAAGTGCCAATATTTGTCATGACATTAATTTTTTCAAAATTTTTCAGACAACAACATGGACCTGAAGCCACTAGTCTCACAACCTTTCACGTTGCTATGGTCACGTCAACCTGTTGGCAGGGGACAAGGCTGAACAATAATCAAACCTTTGAAAAAGTAGGTTTTTTGGACTGTTTTAAAAAATAAAATAAAAACTAAGACTTGCTACTTGCTGTTGGCTCTGGTGATTGTGCCATCCTAATCCTGTTGGACCTCAGGCGTTACCTTGCAATATACTCATTGAACCTGAGCAAGTTGGCATAGTACAGCTCTCATGTTTCTACCTCGCTTGGCCCTCATGTCCATGGTCATTTTCTATCTCTCTACGCACGTGGTTCCTCAGGTCCATTTAGAGTTATCTCTCTCCTATATGCTCCCCTAGCATCTCGAATATACACTCTTCATTGCTATCCTGATTACAGCTTACTCCTGAAACGATACTTGCTCCCTAGACCTCTGTCTTTATGATATTAGAAGCTGGATGGCCAATAACTTTCTTCAGCTTAATGATAGCAAATCGGAAGTCATTTTATATCCCCCAAATCCATTAATTGTCTGTCTAATAACCTTGGTCATCTATCTCCCTATGTAAAATGCCAAAAATCTTGGTGTCATCTTTGACATAGACGTCAGATTTGACAAGCAAGTAAATTCTGTTGTTAAACACTTCGCTGTACGTCGCTCTGGATAAGAGTGTCTGCCAAATGCCTGTAATGTAATGTTAAAGGTAGTTTCTTTCAGCTCAGAACCATATCCAAAATCAAATCATTCCTCACCTTTCATGACCTGGAGAAAGTTATCCTCGCCTTCATCTCTTCCTGTTTAGATTATTGCAACTCCCTGTATCTAGGCGTCAGACAGTCATCTCTATCACGCTTGCAGCTCGTACAAAGTTCTGCAGCCAGATTTCTGACTAGCACTAAGAAGAGGGACCACATCACCTCGATTTTATCTTCTCTTCACTGGCTCCCAGTCCAGTACAGAATCCATTTTAAGGTTCTATTGTTTGTTTTTAAAGGGCTGGCTTAATGGGCTGGCTCCATCTTACATTACGGATCTTCTCCACTCCTAGGTCACTCAGGTCTGCCGATCAGTCACCTCTGCCTGTTCCACGGTCTCGGCTGAAGCTTAAGGGTGACCGTGCTTTTGCGGTCGCTGCTCCGAGGCTATGGAGCGGCCTACCCTCCAACATCAGATGTGCTCCCTCCGTCTGTGCTTTAAAATCCAGACTCAGAACTTATTTATATTCTCAAGCTTTTGAAACAGTTTAATGTTTGTATTTTGGGTGACCTACAAATGTCCTGTACTGTCCTGTGTGTTGTGTTCTGTCTATTGACTGCCAATTTATTATTATTATTATTATTATTATTATTCTCTTTTATTTGCATATAATTTATTTGCGTTTTTATTTGTGTACAGCACTTTGGTCAACGCCAGTTGTTTTTAAATGTGCTTTACAAATAAAATTTACTTACTTACTTACTTACTTACTTACTTACTTACTTACTTTAAGTCAGTGTTCTAGAACTCCATTGCTTTTCTATAGTGATTGTTACATCAGCATTAGAATGTCCACTTAAGGACATTGTAATCCGTTATTTCTTGCAGGACTGGGGGGAGATGGGGAGGGTTATCACACAAAGGACTGTGACAGTGGCGTGTGCAGCCATGGCTGAGCGTTTGGGGTTAGCTTCTGAGGCGGTGGGGTTCCAACAGGTCCTCAGCCACTACCTGAGCAGCTTCACCCAGCGACCCCACCGCTCCCCCACCCAAAACAACCAAAACAAACAGCTGTTGAAATCAGAGGCAGGGAAAACAGATACTCTGAGCAGTGTTCTTCAAACAGCCACTGTGACTCACGTCAGATCGAATTCTCCCCTCTTTGAGCATGCCTAACGGGGGCAGAACCAGCGGTAGCAGTTACAGAGCTGAGCATGTGCCTTTGAGCCTGGGAGTACCCAGAATGCATCTCTCAGCCCCCCTCCCCACCCTCCCCTCCCACTCCCACGACCGTGACTCAGTCCAGGAAGTTTGGAACAGAGAGGTGATATCAGATCTTCCTTTGTATTTGGGGGGGGGGGGGGTGACTCAGTCAAAGAGACCGGCAAACAGGCGAGGGAGAGTGACTCACCCAGGAGCCCCTCGGGGTCCCCTGGACACAAGAGTAGATACTGTTCGCTAGCTGCCATTAGCGCTGCCGAGCTGTCCGCTCATATACCCTGTGTCTGCTGGAAACAACAGGGATGATGGAGTGGGCCAATCGCTCTCTGTGGTGCCCGGAATGGAGGTGGCAGGCAGGGTGAGGCCTAATAGTGCTACAGCACACAACCAACCATATGAGCAGATTAACATGGGTAAATACAGCCATGTAAGAGAAGATACAGCCATGTACGAAATTAGTATTGTACCTAATCAAACCTGTGTTTTGTAGTTGTTCCAATGACTTTGATTTGCACTTTTGTGCATTGCTTTGGATAAAAGCGTCTGCTAAATCAATGTAATGTAATGTAGGAGAGGGGAAGAGAATAAAATAGTAAGGAAAAGGGGAAAGAAAGCTTAGGGTAGTGGGGAGTGGGGGGGGGGGGGTGCAGAGATGATCCAGAGTCATTACGGCAGGCTGAAACAGTCCAACATGACACCCCCCAGGGAAGCTTGGGCTACGCATGCTTTCGTATTTTCGAAAATAGGAGCCTTCGTGAGAGCTTCGAATTAAACAAGATAACATGCCATTTATGCTAAGAACTTGGTCACTCACATAGAGTGTAATTTTTTGTTCTCCAAAAGACATAAAATAAATGCAAACACCTGCTGCCTGCCTTTTAAACATGTTAAAGCTTAATAACATAATATAAAACAAGAATCATCCCTATGAGTCACGAAAATTTAAAAGCTTGTTTAAAAAATAAAAAACAAATGTTATTCTAAGCTCACATTCTTTTCCCCAGACAACTAAATAATTGCTTATATAAATTTAAAAAACGATCGATTGTCTGAGGAGGGAAGTTGTGTGATGCTGAAAGCACACTAAAATATGTATTTTGCCTTTACATAAACATTCTGCTGCATTGCATGTGTCATCCCTATTCAAGAAACATTGTTATTATATCTTATTTATATATATTTATACATTTGTTTATGTTATGTTTTATTTTTGTCGTCTTAGTCTCACTTGCTTTGGCAGAGCAAGCCTGTCCCTGTCTTGCCAGTAATGCAAACCGAATGGAAACTGGACTGAACAGAACCAAGAAAATGAATGGGGGGGAGGGGTGGACATCAACGAAAAAGAGGCGATGAAGGGAAGATGAGAGAAAAGAGAGATGAGAAGTTGAAAGAGAGGAACAGCAGGAGTTTTCTCCTGTTTCCCTCTCTCTTTTTTGCCCAGTTTCATTGAAAGATGAAAGGGGGGTTCGTCCAGTATCCTCAGATGCGCAAACAGCAGAAAACAGCAGCTGCTTCTGCAGGACTTCTTTGTTTCAAATAAAACAAAGCGTGCTTTGGTTTGGCGCGCATTAAACCAGATCTTTAACTCGGAGAGGGAGAACATGAAAAGCGTGCGGTGAATTATATAAAGCGACCGTTCCCTAGCAGGCTTGAGTCGCAAACAAATTTGTCTGGATAACATATGATGTTCTCAGCTGATTTCAACAGTATACTGTGGCTCGCTGTGCAGTGCAGTTAGAAATCATGTTGAAGAAGAGTTGCTTTTATGAGGAGAATCCAGACTTTGAGAATGAAACATATTTCTGAACAGATGTTAGAAGCAGCTGGGCTCAACGTGTGTCGTACCTGCCTGAGATTAACTCACTGAAGGTGGCCACTGTTGGGAAAAAATATATTTTAAGAAATACAATATAAAACATGATGTATTTAAGTTTGTTTGGAGCTGCTTGGGAGAGTTTATGAATCATGAAGCTTCACTCTAATGACAACCAAATGTGTGTGTGTGCGTCTGTGAGAGATAGAGACAAAGAAATTGCAATGAAATTAGGAAAAAACTTATACAAATATCTAATCAGAAACACAGAGATCAACAAAACCCAGATTTATGCGCTACTTACTTTGAGACATTGAAACACTATAAGCACACACTCAGAACCAAAAAAGAGCAACACAAAAGGGCACAACTGACAGTAATTGAGGAGTCCATCAATTCTAACAAATTTTGGGAAAACTGGAAAACATTTAACCAAACAAAACAAGAGGAATTGGCCATCTAAAATGGTAACATATTCAAAGATCATTTTGAAAATCTATATAAAAGTATATCACATCAAAATAATTTAGAACAGAAAGAGATCAGCGAAAAATTAAACTTGAATTAAGCATTAAAAAGAATCCGTTGGACACCCCAATCACTGAGCAGGAATTGATTGAAAAACTTCACGTGCTCCAATCTGGAAAAGCTAGCGGGCTAGTTGGCATCTTGAATGAGATGCTAAAATACAGCAACCAAAAACAACAAAGGGCAATTTTAAAGCTATTCAATTTGGTTCTGAGCGTGGGTCTTTTCCCTGACATCTGTTATCAAGGATTAATTACCCCTATATTTAAAAGTGGAGACAAATTAGACCCCAATAACTACCGAGGCATTTGTGTGAACAGTAATCTGGGGAAGGTTCTATGTAGCATAATAAACACACGGCTTCTAGACTTCATTATTGAGCACAATGTCTTGAGTAAAAATCAAATTGGATTTCTTCCTGAACACCATATAACTGATCATATTTACACCCTACACACACTAGTAGAAAAACAAGTTAACAAAAATAAAATAAAAAAACAAAAAAAAAGTTTAAAAAGTTTTTGCCTGTTTTATAGATTTCAAGAAGGCCTTTGATTCAATTTGGCACAATGGTTTGTTCTACGCACTTATCCAAAGTGGTGTAGGGGACAAAGTCTATGATATAATCAAATCAATGTGCACCGGAAATAAATGCGTCAAATGAGTCAAAATTGGACACAAAAGAACAGAATTCTTCTCCCAGGGGCAAGGAGTGAGGCAGGGCTGCAGCTTGAGTCCAACTCTGTTCAACATTTATTTCAATGAACTGGCGACAGTGTTGGAACAATCTGTAGTACCTGGACTCACCCTTGATGATAAAGAAATCAAATTCCTTCTCTATGCAGATGACCTGGTTCTGCTGTCGCCCACTGTGCATGGCCTACAGCCGAGCCTGGACCTGGTAGAGAAACACTGTCAAGCCTGGGCCCTAACAGTGAATATGACTAAAACCAAAATTATGATATTTCAAAGAAGAAATACAGATTCACATTAGCAAATAAAACAATAGAAAACACTAACAGTTACACTTATTTAGGCCTGAAAATAAGCTCAACAGGAAGCTTTAACTTGGCAGTAAATTAACTGAAGGAGAAAGCATGCAGTGCCATAAAGAGAAATACCCAAATTATAATGCCAATCAAAATTTGGCTTAAAATATTCCTATCAGTGATTCAACCAATTGCATTATATGGCAGTGAAGTGTGGGGTCCACTCACAGAGCAAGACTTTGCAAAATGGGACAAACACCCCATAGAAACCCTGCATGCAGAACTTTGTAAAAACATCCTCCATGTCCAGAGAAAAGTACCAAACAATGCATGCAGGGCAGAATTAGGCCAATATCCACTATTGATTAACATCCAAAAAAGGGCAGTTAAATTTTTGAATCACCTCAAAAACAGCGACCCCCACTTGTATCATTACAAGGCCCTGAAATACCAAGAGATGAGCCCAGAGAAGCGCCACCTCAGCCAACTAGTCTTGAGGCTTAGTTCACTAACCACCCCTAAAGCAAAGCAGCCTCAAGACAGCGCTATACAATTAATTTGAGTCAACCAAATTATAGCAAAACATAAAGAAAATTACATCACCTATTGGGACACACAAACAAAAACACAAAGCAAATTAGAATGCTATCGGGCCCTAAAAAGAGAGTACACTGTGGCAGATTACCTGACCCCAGTGAAAGAAACAAAAACAAGGAGAACATTGACAAAATATGGACTCAGTGATCACAACCTGGCCATTGAGACCGGTAGACACCGGCAGACCTGGCTGCCCAGAGAGGACAGGCTGTGCTCCCACTGCGATCAGGGGGCAGTGGAGACAGAGCTGCATTTTCTGACACAATGTGAAAAATACAGTGAAGCAAGAAGACAGTACTTCGTCAAAATAAAAGAAATCTGCCCTCAAATCGAGACACTATCAGAGGTAGAGAAGCTGCCATTCCTCTTGGGAGAGAAGTGAGAATGTGTGGCTTTGGCTGCGCAATACACTGCCACTTGCCACAAACTGAAGGACAGTAAGTAATTATAACACATCAGCAATTAGAAAATCTTTTTTTAAATTTTTATTTATACATTTTTGTATAGTTTTCTTCATTATTGTTAAATTTTATATTCACTGTTTCACCAAATTTACACGTACACATTACACCTGGTAACATACACAAATACCACACACACACACATATTTGTACTCCGTTCATATGTTTATTGTTTGTTGTAGCTACGCTTTGGCAATATGTATATTTATGTACGTCATGCCAATAAAGCTTAGTTGAATTTGAATTTGATAGACAGAGAGAGAGAGAGAGAGAGAAACAGAGAGAGAGAGAAAAAGAGAGAGTGAGAAAGAGTGAGAGAGAGAGATAGTGTATTTGTGGTCCAATATGTCTCTTCCTGCCATAATTGGAGAGAGGGAGTAGGCTAACCAGAGTTGTAATATTTATAACATCTGTGGCCCCCTTAATCCTGGAATGTTTGATATGTTCAAATGTTTGTTCAGTTTATGGGTTCTGCGGGCTATGTGGCCTGGGGGGGGGGGGGGGGGCTAGGGGTTTTCATTGTGGTTTTTGGGTGTTTTCTTTTTTCCCATCATTTAGGGTGTTCCTGTTTTGTGAAAAATGTTACATTACATTACATTACATTTATTTGGCAGACGCTTTTATCCAAAGCGACGTACAAAAAGTGCATTTCATGGTCATAGACAACTACTAAACGCAGGTTCAGTAAGATACCATACTTATTTTGTACAGCTATTTCTAGCCAAGAACACAATTTAGTTCACACAGTGAACACTATTCTGACCTAACCTCTGAAAAGCGGCGGGAGGGGTTACAAGGCACCCTGCTGCCGCAGAGCGGAGTGGTCGAGCAGGGACATAGGATCGAATCATGTCCTGCAAGTAGATGGGGGCTGTCCTGTTGGCTGCAGTGTAGGCAAGGGTCAGGGCTTTGAACCGGATCCTGGCAGCAACCGGTAGCCAGTGGAGTGATCGCAGCAGAGGAGTGACGTGGGAGAATTTGGGAAGGTTGTAGATGAGTCGGGCAGCAGCATTCTGAATCATCTGTAGTGGCTGTATGGCACAAGCTGGCAGGTTTGCAAGGAGAGAGTTGCAGTAATCAAGGCGAGAGGTCACCGTAGCCTGGACGAGCAGCTGGGTGGAGTGCGTTGTCAGGTATGGTCGAATCCTTCTGATGTTGTACAGAAGGAATCTGCAGGACCGTGATGTTGCCTTGATGTGCTCCTTGAGGTCCAGTTGGTCATTCAGGACCACCCCCAAGCTCTTGGCAGAGTGAGAGGCAGTCACTGTGGTGCCATCAACCGTGATGGCTTTTGTTCTTTTCTGTTCTTTTGAAGAGACAAATAAGATTTGAAATTGCATTTGAATTTTAGAGACAAAGAGAGTAAATGGCTTTGTCATTTTTATGTTTATTGCTGTTCATTATCATTATTGTATTTGTTGACAGAGCCACCCCCCATGGTACCCCCATTACTGAGGGTCCTAAGCAAACCTATTGTTTATATCATTATTGGTTGTATAGTTGTTGGTGGTAGTTTGAAAATGATTGCTTTGACTATGCTGATATGTGGTCATGCCAATAAGACTTATTTGAATTTGAATTTGAGAGAGAGAGAAAGAGAGAGAGAGGGGGGGGGAGTGGCAGAGAGAGGGAGAGGGCGATAAAAAGAAAGAGGGAGAGAGAGAAAAAGAAGGAGGGAGAGAGAAATAGAGAGAGGGAAGGTGGGAGAGGGAGACAGAGAGAGAGGGAGGGTGAGAGGACTGTGCACCTTTCCCTCTGTCCTTTCCTCTCCAGTGGTTACAGTAGCCCCCCCCCCCCCAGGCCCCTCACCAGAGCCAGGCTGCTGTCTCTGAGCCCCAGGGAAGCTGGCAGTCGGCCCATGCGTGTGGTTAGGGCCTGATTATGTCGTCTGTCTGCACCAGGACCTTTCCAGGGAAGCTGGGGAGACGGAAGCCACAGAAAGGCTCAGACGATGTGGAGTCTAAAAACCTGACCCGATGTGGACCCCTGACCCAAAAATCTGGTCTTTGGACAGTCTAACTAAAGTAAAAGCTCCTTACCCAGACACTTCACAGGGACTGGCCCAATATAAAGAACACTGGAGTGCACGTTGCTCAGAGAAAAAGACACAGTTTTAATGAACAGGGTTTGACTGGCATTTCGATGTCTATGACATCTTCCTCAAAGTCAAAAAACACACAAATGCAAGAGCGACATTTGGATGACTATAGATGACCTCCCATCAATTATACAATGTAAAGTATGCTTGTGAGAAAACTAAAATACCTTACACAATTGACCACATCCATAGAATAAATCTAGTAACAAATGACAATAATCATTGATACAATAGAAAGGAAGTTAAGAACCTTTGGAGCTGGTGTAAGCTAAAAGGTGTGGACACCCTCAGGGGGGTAGGGGGCTGTAAAACAGTAACGCAATAAAGTGTTTATACTGTTCCCCTCCTTATATCTGAGAAAGGGATTATGGGTATCCGCAGCAAACAGGTGCCATTTGTGTTGCTTAAATCTAATCGAAAGAATTAGCAATGGGAGCAACTTTAGATTAAAAAATGAACAGGGGGGACTGGAAGGAAGGAAGGAAGGAGAAAAATACACTTGAGAACAAATCAAAGATTCACAGAAGGACGTCCCCTCCCTGCCCCCCCCCCCCAAGCTTCTGTAATGCAGGCCGCTAGAGTTGAGTAGCTGAGTTGTTCCTGTTTCATCGGGAACAACAATGACTCTGTCAGGGCCCTGTAATCGCAGAATGGTCTCTCAGTTTAATCATAGCTGCCAGCTTCTTAAGGGAAAGTGCCACTCACAGAGAAGAAAAAGAGACTCCCTGTTGCTTTGGCTGTTTTTGACTTTATTGAATCCAGGGGTCATTTTTATTGCAGTAGGGGTGATGCGTCAATATTGCTCAATTTAGTGATTGTTTAATAAATGGTGGACTGAGTAGAACTTTTGCCGGCGATCTCAGGGGAGCCAGTGTGTCACCTTTGAGGTTGAAATATGAGGCGGGGACACCCAGGAGCATGATGGGAAATGCAAATCCTGTGGCCTCCCTCAAATCTCTACAGCAATTACCTTTTGGGAAAATAAATACCCAGTGATATTCCTTCAACTTACTTTCCTGGTCTCTTACACATACTGTGTCTGTTCCGGTATGTTCTGTAGGCATTTCAATGCGTTTAACTATTTGAAACTTGATGGCTGACGTTGCTGCACAGTTCTATTGCTACAAACAGTGGCAGTAAATGAAAAGATTTGGACAACTGTATGTTGGTCTGTCACAAATAACATCTAACTTATCCTTTGATGAGTGGAGCTTATAAAAATTTGTCTATGAGCTGGAGGAGAGCAGCTTCACTGCTGCATTTTCATTGACTCCTCCCGAAGAACAGAATTTAGTCGCACTGCGTTGACCAATCACAGTGCAGGACAAAATTTAGTTCCGTCATTGGATGGATGAATAACATATTTGGATATTTTTACTTCAGGCTTGATCCTGGGCCTAAGGACACTTGAAGTGGTTGGAGGGAGGAGCAGAGGCATATCATTACATTACATTACAGGAATTCAGCAGATGCTCTTATCCAGAGCAACTTACACAACTTTTTACATTTTTAAAATTTCTTTTTTACATTGCAGCCATTTCTACAGCTGAATATATACTGAAGCAATGCAGATTAAGTACCTTGCTCAAGAGTACAACAGCAGTGTCCTACTCGGGAATCGAACCTGTGAGGTTACAAGACCAATTCCTTATCCATTATACTACACTGCCGCCAATATCGTTATGGATACTCAGAAGTGTGTCGTCATGATTACTTAGAGGTGTGTCGTCATGGATAATTCTGGGAAACTGGGAGGTGTGTATGCGACAGCTTGTGCGTGCGATGTCAGGGCATCTCTTTGATAAATGCCTCGATGCTTCTTGTTTAAGCATGTCTGTTGGTTTTTTTTTAAAAATATCTACATACGGAGTGCCTATTCCAGTTTGGCACTTGGCAGACCGCCGAGAGAAATCATGATGTTGTTTTTCCACATACAAAAAACTGGCAAACAGAGTCACGCCGAGCGCAGTCATCCATGCGGAACATGCCAACAGCTGAAGTTTGCCACATTAAATTCAGGATTACATCATGCTACATGAACTGTGGGTACAGAGCAGACAAAAATATTATTATTAAATATTTATCCAGGAGCTTTAACTCCTACAGCATATGTTTCTCCACAGCACAGCTCTATACCACATTACATTATGAGAAAAAATGCTTTCTGCGTCTCTCCATGAAGTTAAGATGCCATTTATTCGTCAGACATTAATAGATGCTAATCTCTGTTTGTTTTCATTCTTGCATTTATCACTTCACTGCTTGCCACTGTGAAACTCTCGGAAACATACTGCCACAGTCAAGATGCTGCGACATTAGGATGAAGGCTCTATTGAGATTTTTGAGGGGTTTTTTTTAATGTGTCACATATCCAGGATTACTCCCATAAGGAGGCTATTAAGGAGGGCAGATGTGTGATTTATTTATTTAATTTTTAAAACTTTTTTTTTTTTTTTTTTTGGCTAAGCAGAGGAAACATCTGCCGCCGGAAACCGTAAATCAGGCGACCATAAGGTTCTGGGGTCACGCCCCATGTGGGACAAGATGCCACAGAGAAAATGTGTTTGACAGAATCTGCGCGTTGTGCCCAAAGAGTGAGGCTGCTGGCCTCTTTTTCTGCCCTATAATGAGGTCCCGTTTTTCAGCTCGGCCTGAAAACCGCGGCTTCCGTGTTCAGCGTGTTGCGTAATATGCACCAACACAGGCCCCTCTGTCATCATCACTGCCCCTGCTATTATTGTTGTTCGCTTGAAGAACTATACTATTTTCAGCACATCATTTGAAAACCCCTGTATGAATAGAGTAGGGTTAGCAGTAATATCAGTCGTAGAAGCATTTGTAATGTTGCAGTTGTTGAGGCAGTATTTATGCCTTATTTCATTCTGCATGTTCCTTATCTCATGCAGTGTGTTAAAGAACCCAAAATATGCACAAGACCCAAGGAGTGGATATACCCCTGTATGGAGGGTAAGTTACAGCAGGGGTCCCCAACTCTGCACCTGTAGAGCCAGAGGTCTGCTGGTTTTTGTTTTCACCTTAAAATTTGTTACCAATTTAGACCCAGGAATCAAGGTGAGGGGTGTAGTCATGTGCTTCCATCAATGAAGTTCTGAGTAACAAGAGGAACCAGCAGAGACTGTGTCTCTCCAGGCCTGGGGTTAGGGGGTCCCCTGATGTCATCCAAATTTCAATTCAAATAAGCTTTATTGGCATGATATATATATATATATATATATGTGTGTGTGTGGTATTTGTGTATGTTATCTTTTGTAATTTCATGTCATGTGTAAATTAGGTGAAACAGTGAATATACTGTAACATTTAACAATAATTGAGAAAAGTATATAAAAATTAAAAAATTGAAAATACATATATATATATATATATTATATATATATATATTATATATATATATATATAGAAAACATACAGCACGTTATATATCTCACTGCCTCAAATGGCAGTGAGAATGGCAACCTTGTGATGTAAAAGTGCTCTCCTCTTCTCTATTATGCTCCCTGTTGCAGTTCCTGCTTTCAGAAGTAATGTTGGACCATAGATGCTTTGGCTTTTCAGCATCACCAGCGAGAGCCTTAAAGGGTGGAAGTGAGGGATGATGGGCTGTGAATTAGGCTTGCACTGCATGTTAAACTCCCAGGTGGGAAACTACCACTGTACTGTACCTTCAGACAGGGCTCTTACCCTGGATGTACTGCGCGGATGGCTGCCCCGACCAGGAGCGTGTAAGAGCTGTAAGTGGCGAATCTAGCATAAGAGCGTCTGTTAGCACACTTGTTAATATTCTAAGGCTCCGAAGGAAATTTTAAAATGGAGGATTCTGTTCCGGTGAGTCACTGGGTGACATAAAACAAGCCATCCGGTGTCTGTTTTTTTAAAACAATTTTAAAAACATTCTTGTGAAACACCCACGGATTAAATGTTGCCAGAGAGTCTGTCATAATTTGAGGCTGGTTCAAAAAGAAAAAATTGTGTATGTCTGTGTGTGTGTAGGTGTGTGTGTGTGTGTGTGTGTGTGTCTGTGTCTGTGAGTGCATGTGTGCGTGCATGCGTGTGTGTGTGTGTGTGTGTGTTGGTGTATATGTGTGTCTGTGTTTCCATGTGAGTGTGCGTGAGTTTGCTTATGTGTGTGTCTGTGTGCATGTGTGTGTGTGTGTGTTGGTGTATGTGTATGTCTGTGTGTGTGTGTGTGTGTAAATATAAACCACTGCTTCACAAATAATCAGCCTTGCTTCACATACACATTGATGCACACACTTGCACATGTACCTACCTATGAATACATAAAAAATCACGTGGGCTGAACTTGACAAAAGAATAAGTGGTCACACTTTCTAAGTGTTTCTCATATATAATGCCTTCATAAACATGATATAATGGCTTCATAAATCATACATATTCAACTTTCATGTTTCATGAAGAGTGACATAACACCTTCTTATGCAACGTTATGCCAAATGTGGCAATACCAAAATGTCACATAGGTCATGAATAAATGTTATAAAGGGTGACATAAAGCATGCTTATGTTGGATGATAGCCTAACTGCCACATAAATCATGATGTCACCTGATGTGATGAAACAAGCCAGATCAACCCGAGGGAAGTTAATCCCCTTGACTCTGTAAATATCTCTCGTATTAAAAGTTGCTTATGCATGATTTATGAAGAAATTATTTCATGTTAATGAAGGCAATATGCATGCTATATAAAGCCTTTACCAGAAATTTCATTTAAAGTGGGACCGAATAGGTGTTGCTATGGCACTGCTCCCACCACCCCCCAAAACAGAAACAAATCTTGAGTTGAGATAAACAGACAAACACACACACACACACACACACACACATACACTGACATGTTCCACAAAAGGTTCTTATGTTACACACAGTAATGCACAGTACGCCATCAAACACATACATGCAGCCACAGTCTCATGCGAACCCCACTCTTCTTCCTAAGCCACTCTCTGAATAAGCGGTGAGAGAGCAGTACACATCCTTCAGTAATGTGACGGTGGTGCAGCCGGCAAATCCGGCGCCCAGAGACGGAGAGGACCGGGGCAGCTGTGCGGCAGTATTACCATCCGGGAGGCGTGTCAGTAAATATGACAGATAGCCCGGGCCCCGCTCGTTCATCACGCGGGCGCTAACGCGCTAACGGGATCATAGCCCGCTCCCGCTATTGATCTCAACCCCCGGCTAATGGCGGGTGACTCCTTCACCACGCACAGATGTGTTCATCCGCTGCCAGCTTCCTTTTTTTATTCTTTTAAGATGTGTTCTTTTTTTAAGCTTCCTGTCATCCTGATTGTTTATCGCTTATTGTTTGTTTGGATCCCCTTTAGTTGTTGCCTTGGCAACAACAATTTTTCCTGGGTTCCACATTAAAAAAAGCATTTCTACATGTACACATACATACACATACCCATATACCGTACACACATACACCTACTTACATTCACACATTCATATAAATACCTACATTCACACGTACGTAGACAAAAATACACATGATATAATTACAGAAAAAAAAAGGTTGGTGAAGTTGATGTTGGTGAAGTCACCCCATTGCAGGAATGTGCCAACATTAACGCACATTAATGCAATTTTGCAAAAGGGAGCCAAAGTGATGATTGGAATCTCGATGTGGCGGGACAGGATTCAAGCAGCACCGCCTTCTGAAGTGCTGTTTTTCAGCGTGGCGACACACCTGTCAGTTTCTCATCGAATCCGTTTGCCCACTGGCATTCTGTAGCGCTGCTCGGGGGATGCCTGCGTTGCCCAGCTGGCACAGAGCGAAGGAAATGGAAGTGGCAGTGCCAGGGAAGGTGTGCCAGGGCAGGTGTGGCAGGGCAGGTGTGTCTGTCTTTGCCCGCCTGAATGTACATCATGAGAACATTGTGGTTATGAGACAGACATGCAAGCGTGACTAAGTATTCCAAATGATTGAAAAAATAGAATGACAGTGATAAGAAAAATAGTTTTAAGAAAACAAACAAACGTAAGACATTGCGTGATGTTTTTCTCACAAGGCAAAACGTTGTGGTAGGTGCACAGTGTACAGTGATTGCAGTTTAGAGGTCAGCTGTGTGCAGTGAGGTGCTCAGTACACAGGTTAAATCATTTCTTGATCTGTGTCTGTCATTACATGATTTAAGATGTCAAATGTTTGACTCCCACCAACAAAATCCTTAGCCACTTCTATAGAAACCAACAATCAAAGAAGAGATTACACTTTGAAACAATAGCACCAAGAGTAATAAAACACACACACACACACACACATCCACAAATCATCAGACACTAGGAACTGAATTTGGCACCAACGAGGGCACTAAACCATCAAAGATCTTTTTGTGGCCCAGCTCTAGCGGAGGTTATAAGTATATTATCACAAACTAAATTTAACCTTAGTCTCTTTGTCTGCAAATCACACTGCCTTTTTGTTAAGATTTAATGTTCAATTAAGCACATTAATTAGTGGAGTGATCATTGTTCCTTTAAAAAACCCAGTAACAATAAGTTCAAATAGCTGATTGTGTGACAGATCATTTTCCTTCAAACCTGTTCATTACACCATGAGCTATTGCAGAAACATTAACAAGGGTGACATGTCTCATATTATACCTCTTCTTCCCTCTTTGCACTAAAGGAATGCCCCACAACTAAATCTGAATTTAATAACAGGTGTTCACACACCACACTGGAAATGATATTTCTTCCTTAGGTACTCTTTAAGGAAGATCACAAATATGTGATTAA
Organism: Anguilla rostrata; assembly: GCF_018555375.3. Taxonomy (NCBI): domain Eukaryota; kingdom Metazoa; phylum Chordata; class Actinopteri; order Anguilliformes; family Anguillidae; genus Anguilla; species Anguilla rostrata. Next base: position 34,795,256 of record NC_057941.1, on the reverse strand, counting down.
AATGTTCTCAATCGAACATTCTAATGCTGATGTAACAGTCACTGCTGGTAATTGAAAGCAATGGAGTTCTAGAACAGAACAGAACGACTCAGAATTTTGAAAAGCAATTCTAAACAAAAACCTACTCTTCAAATTGATAATTTGTGCGTACTTTTATATTTTTATATTCTTTTCTTTAAGCACTGAAGGGATAGACTTATGTGAGCAAATTCATTTGGGTGGACCAGATTTAACATGTAGGAGGGGAGAGGGGGGAGATAATTTTGTTATAAAAAGAGAAGAACGAGCTCATCTGACACGTGTCAGTCCTCTTAATTAAAAACGTCCTCCTTGTTTCCACTCCGCAATCCTCCCTTATGCCAGCAGCAGCTGTGTGTTATCCTTACATCACATATGCCAGTCATGACCTTTGACATTTCGAAGTGAGCTGAAACCTCGACTACCCCCCCCCCCCCCACCCACACACTCAGACTCATGTTTGTTGTGGTGATAGCAGGGGTTGCCATGATGGCCTGTTAGCTGGAAATCTGATGCTGTTTTTTAATGGGTTATTTTTTTTGGGGGGGGGTGGGGGGGTGGGTGGATTGGGGCTGGCAGGACACTGTGGTGTGAATGGTAGACAGTGGCTGGGTAAGAAATCAGCACTGGAGTAACTAACATTTACAGCTCTCATTGAAAGAAACAGTGCCAAGGACTGCCCTCTGAACTTCAGCTTGTGCACACCCGGACAAAATAGATATACAATTTAATCTAATGTTCAGTCAGATGTTCCATTGCCACCAGATAACTGTGTGGTTATCTGGAAAGAGAACAGGAAAGGCTAAAGTTAGCCTTTAGAGATACACACATACATGTACACACACACACACACACACACACACACGCACATCTATATTGCTAAGAGGGGACTATAACTCTATACCTTTGAAGTGGGGACCATAGTTTCTACACATTTTGTTCAAAACAAAACACAGAAAAAAATCATTGACCCTACTATTCACTGTGATTTCACTTTTAGTGTTTTTTTATTTTATTTTTAATTTTTACCAAGTGGGGACCTGAACCACACCTACCTAACAAAATGGGGACCTGCAGTAGGACTATATCTGTGCCCTCCAAAAAGACTTTCGTTTCTTTCAAGTCGGGATAATACTTGTTAACGCACATTTGCATTTACATTAAAAATTTTTCCGAGGATAACATTTTTTTTTTTGAGAAAGCATATGTAAAATTTACTTATGGAAGGTAAAGGTACTCTTAAATTAAAATTATTGTAAATGTACAACTTAAAAACGTATTTTCCAAAAATGCACATTGTCGTGTTCAATCAACAAATTTACAAATCAAGGCACACTTCCATTTTGTGCGTCGACCACTACCGGATACTCTTTACCATCTCTGGCTGTCTTCCTGTTTTCCACTCAGCGCACTTTATTCACACATCCTTAATGAAGGTCCTTCATGCCTAAACACTGCACCATTTCTTCATGCTATGCCACACTCAGTGACATCTCCATGGCGACAGATCTCTGTGACCTTCAGATATCTTAAGGAAAAGCTCCCCATCTGTTGGATTATTTATTTGCAAATAATATCTTATATATGGAGCACTTATTTGCCTTTTTTTGTTGTTGTAATGACAGAAGCGCACTGATGACATGGTGACCGAGGGGCTAGCCAGGCTTTTTAGCTTCCCCCGTTCTTCCCCGGCCTTCGGAATGCACAAGGGTTTGTTTATGCTAAGTGGCGGCGTACCACTCTGAGAGCGAGAGAGACGACCTCGAGATTAATCCCCTCTCTCCACGAGAACGCGGCCAGGTGCTTTTACGGGCCCGGGAGGATGAGCAGGAGCTCGTCGAGCTCACTGAAACAGGGGGCTGCCCTGCGTTGCTGAAGTGTCTGTGGACTGTGGCCGAAACTGTGGAGCGGCCGATTTTTGGGGGAAACTATTAGCACTCATAAGCACAAGAATCCTACTTAGAAGCAGCAACACTCTCTATAATTTTAGTAAAAATGTGTGAATTAACATCGAGCTGTCTTATCACACGTTCTCAATACCGGTGGTGGGCAAGGCGGGCTGTATCTCTCTCTGGTTTTCATGCCAACATTCTAACATTCTAATGCTGACATTCTAATGCTGATGGTACAGTCACTATTGGTAATTGAAAGCAATGGCGTTCTAGAACACTGACTTAGAATTCTGAAAAAAAAAAAAAACATTTTTAAAAAATCTACTCTTCAAAGGGTTGACTAGGCCTCACATGTACGCCATCTGACATTTTTTCTACATTTCTTGATAAGTGCTTGAATGACACCTGAAGACTGTTCTTGTGCCCTATATAAAGTGTTTTACAGTGATCTAATCTATGAGTGAACCAGTGTTGGTGTATGCAGCCATTTACAGCTCATTTAGACAAGGCAATTGGTTTAAACAAAAAAACGGCATGTATACTAGATCTCCAGGACCGGAATTGACCACCCCTGAGCTATACAGTGTAGTGGCAAAAGCAGGGGAGTGGTGGTGGAGGGGGCACCTGGTTCATCATTGGCTCCATCCACTGGTGACCTGCAGTATTGCAGGTGTTTTGTATAGCACACCTGAACACTCAATCACAATCGATACCCTGCTTAACCCTTTATGGTGTGAGATCACAAATATCTGATTGGAATGCTCTTAATCGAGCATTCTAATGCTGATGTAGCAGTCACAATGCAGTTCTAGAACACTGAATTTAGAAAATTGTGAAAGAAAAAAAAACATTCCAAAAAACACTCTTCAAAAGGGATGAAACTCAGCTGCAGCAGCTGAGAGGAATGTCCCTGGGAAACAGAAGAGAGCCAATCAGTGTGGAGAAACATCGGTGAGGTTTCTTACTTTTTTTTTTTGGTCTTCTCTGCGCCCCTGCTGAGATTTGGCTCTTGTCCATTCTTTATGATTTTGCATTATTTTCTTGAGCTAGTGATTGGACTACCTGCCCGGATATAGGGAGGGGCTGCCAGTACCTGTGTTAGTTAAGTTCCAAAATTGAATTTAGGTTGTCTTTTTGGGGTTTATACTCTTTTTTTGACATCCCCCCTGTTTGTATACCCTCAATAATATAGACATGTGGACCTTACTCATTTAATACCCTGAAATCCAATCTGTATTGAGATCATTAAATTGACAGGGTCCACACGTTGTTTTCACGCCAGAGCAATTCAGTATCAGCCTTCATTACACATTATCACTATATGTAAGGCTTTAAGAAAAGCCTTTAATATTGCATATTATGTAGGGTTACTACGTGACTTCTGTGGGTTACGAAAACAAATTTCCCCAGGGAAACATAATGAGGTTATCTATTTTTGCACACGCTCTCTAAGGAAAGGGCAGGGGGGGGAGAGGAAACCCCCCCCCCCCACCCCCCACCCCATGATGACTGCTGACAAATTAAATATGTCGTCAAATTTGCTTGCGAGAATTTCTAACGTTAGCAGCCGACGGCAAGCTTTCGGGTTCGCATGGAAGCGTGCTGGAAATTGAAAGTGACTTTGAGCACACCATTTGCTCTGGCACTGATCCAACAACAGAGGAGAACCCCCTTAGACAGGTCTAGGATCAGTCGGAACATTATCAACAGTTCTGGATACAACAAGGATGCATGTTATCAACTGGGAACATAATAGCTGCCCTTGGTACAGTAGCGAGACATTCTTTTGGCTGGTCTGGGATCAGTGGGAACATAATAGCTGTCCTTGGTACAGTAGCGAGACATTCTTTTGGCTGGTCTGGGATCAGTAATGGACATCATCAGAAGTTCTGGCTCCACCAGTGACCCCTGCTGTTAGCTGATCCTGGATCAGCTAGAGACATGTCAGAAATCGTGTATATACAGTAATGACAAATGCTCCTGTTAGTTCTGATTATCCGCAGTCAGTTCTGGTTATCCCCAGGAACACATTGTATGGACTGGAAATTCTGCGAGTAGGAAGTTGTACATTTTTATTACTATTATTTTTAATTTATCTTTTTTTTTTAATTTGGCAGATCTGGGGTTCAGGCTAGTGCCATTCATGAAATGTGAAGGGATTTAAAAAACTTCCTCCCAGTGTCCGCACAGCTGCACAGAAGTGTTATTAAGGGTGGCATGTGCCCCCCATTCCCTCTACCCCCCCCACCCCCCCACCCCCCATCCCCCATCCCCATAATGGGACAGTCCCCACCTACCCCTCTTACTCATCAGATTATGGGGCCAAAGGAGCAGCTGTTCATTCAGGGCAGTTGGGGGGGGTTGCTCAGCTGGTACAGGACTGAAGGGCTTGGGTGGCTTGTGTGTACAAGGGGATTTTCCTGCAAAGGTAGCTTATACATTCCCTTTGGACTGAACTGGAGAGAACTGAGCTGAACTGCGCTCCGGTGGATTCCCTTTCACAAAGCCCAGGAACATTCTGGAACATGACTTTTCACGCGCAATTCACACCAGTATCCCCATCCCCATTCCGGCTGCTCGTTTTCCCTTATCCAAAATAATAATAATACGTCTGGCTTTTTATTTGGGATGCCTACCGTTCATTAAACACAACTTAACTACAAATGAGTCACAGTACAAAAGGGTACATAAATCAATACGTGGCAAACTATTCCATGCTTTAAACCAACGGTGTTTACGTTTGCTTTGTAATCTGAAAAGGACTGACATAGGTGCAAGTTTTAGTTTTTGCCCAGCACCAAGACACTTCATTCTACTTGTCAAGGTCTTGATTAAGACCATGATTATTTAATCAGCTGAATTCACTGTTGTAATGGGGCTGCGTAGATAATTCGTTGAATGAGGCGTCATAGTGCTGGGCTACACTCACACTGGCCATTTTCACATTTAAACATTGTGAGAAGACATGAAGTTCAGTGATGAAGGAGAATGTGGCCACTTCCACCTTCAGACGGATGTGCATCACCATGGTAACTTCGCTGGGATCGGAATGTCTATTCACATGACACCAGATGATACAAGATACCTTTATTGCAACACAGCAAGGGCTGGTGGCATTTGTGTTTGGTACAGCATGTGGTAACTCTTGAGTACAAGGTGCAGACCGTGAAGTCATCCGCCCAGAAAGACAATTAAACAAACACATAACATGTACATAAATGCCTACATACCAAAGCTGCCCAACCCTGTTCCTGGAGATCTACCGCACGGTAAGTTCTCATTCCAGCCCTAACAAAGCACACGCCATTCAACAGCTACAGATATTGTTCAGCTGCTAATTGGTAGAATCGTGTGTGCCAAATCACGGTTGAAATAAAAACAGGACCGGACATCTCTGCTTTATACAATATGAAGACGGTCAAATTAAATTCACGCATGCAGTGCAAGGGCAACACAAAAATTACACATTAGCGCAACTGCAGAGCTAAGTTTGAGAGATTGCTGCTGCATCGGCCTCCTTTAGGATGTAGCAGAAGGTCATGGATCAATAGGAGTGAGAGCACTTCTGTGATGTCAGCCTTTTGATTTTAACGCTCCCTAAAATGCATTTTCAGCGGACCTACTTTGGTAGAACTTGGTGAAGCCAGAGCACCACTTCAAAGCAACCCAGTTCCATGCTTTTTTTTTTGAAAGCAAAAGATCAACTAGCCTATTTGAGGCGAGTGTGTGCATGTGTGTTCAAAAAAAAAAAAGCCTCAAGTTCAATATCAATGTCATCTGTTGAGACGTTAGCTTGACTTAGATAAGACAGTGTGTGTTAATTTAGAATTCCCTAAACCTTTGTTCCTCCCATAAACACATGTGACATCAATCTCGAAGATCCCAAATTAAGGATTTCATTGCTTCCTTGTGCTTCTGTGTGTTTGAGTGTGTGTGTGCAATATGTCAGGGGGGTTGTAAGGTTTATTTGAGTCACTTACTTTTTATGGTTTCTTTAATACCACCTATCAAAAAAAACACACACACACACCCTAATTAGTGGAGGTGCTGAGCAGCGGGGTCTATGATAAATGTAAGCGGAAAACTCCAGGCACTTGTGAGGACCGACACACACCTTTATTGTGCGAAGCAGACAATGTTTGGATCCCTCAGGATCTTGGTCTAATGGTGGGTACCATTTGAAATCAGAACTAAGTGAGTGCGTCGGAGCTCACGAGTGCTGCAAGATTTACTTGCATTTTTCTTTAATACCACACTGATATATTTATTTTCTTCCTTCCTTTCTTGTTTGTCTGTTTGTTTCATTCCTTCGTTTCTTGTTTGTTTCTTTCTTTCCTTCCTTGGTTGTTTGTTTCTTTCTTCCTGCTTTCCTTTCTTGTTTGTTTGTTTCTTTCTTTCTTTCTTTAAGGTTTAGCAGAGTTCCAGGAGGAGTCCCATCAGGCCAGGGCTCCAGGTGCTGCAGCTGGGAGGGCCAGGGTCTGTGGACCAGGCTTCCCTGGCGGGGGCGGGGCCCTGGTGTGTGCCATGTCCTGCTCCGAATCTCGGCACCTCTTCATGTGGTTCCACCATTTGGTTGTTGGTTTATGACCCCCCCCCTCACTCCCCCTGCCCATCTTATTGGCGGCTTACCACATGGCTCCTCCAGCAGTGCCCCCCCCCCCCCCACCAGTTGCTTCTGTACATGCAACAGGCTCCTTTTCTCAGAAGGAAAAATATTTTTTTTGTCCTGTTTTCTTTCTGTTTCTCCACTCCCCCCGTTCTCTATCACTGCCAGAGGGGGTGGGGGGAGCGAGGGGGCAGTGTTGAGACCCCTCTTAGAGAGGGGAATGGTGGGGGGAGGGTTAGTAACGGCAGCTGGCGCTCCGTGGTTTTGCGGTCGATCAAAGCCGCTCTGATCATCAGCGGTGCCTACAGCGGCATCAAAGGCACGTTGTTTATCCGCTGTCCGTCAAAAGCGCTCGTTACCGCGGTAATGGCCCGAGGGGCTGCCAGAGATATGCTTTAGCATTGATTAGAGCGTAAGCGGCGTTTAGGCCACACGTGGGCGGGGCTGAGGGGTGCGTGGGGCTGGCCGGTGAAGCTACGCAACGCCACAAATTTGACTCGGCAGGGCAGAACAGGCTTATTTAACGTGGCGGTCCGATGGTGGAAGAATTTATATTGTACTTTGTATTAACTTGGTGTTGTAGCTTGTCATTCCTCCTAGTCTGATTTAGGTAGGTCAGAGAGTAATGTTTACTGTGTGAACTGGACTTAATGTGCTCATGGCTATGGATAACTGTTACATATTGAGTATTGTACCTTACCGGACCTGTGTTTTGTAGTCGTTCCAATGACCTTCGGTATGCAGTTAGTGTCATTGCTTTGGATAAAAGCATCTGTAATTGCTCCCGCCCCTTTCATAAATTGGAGTTGAATGTCATTTGGTGGGGCTGCCATGTCTCTTGGCATTTTGGGGATTCCCCCTCAAAGCAAGGAAAGAGAGAGTCATGAAGCCAGCACACAACTCAGATCTGAACGCACGCAGGATACTAACATTTACTTAACATGGCCAAAGGCCATGGGCAAAGGGAATCATGTAAGATTTATAAATTTTACACCCTTTATACTCCCCCAAAAAAGAGAAGGAACCTTCACTAACTATTCCACCAGAATTCAATTTTATGCATTGCTTAAAAAAACATTTGGCTGAACTAAGATGCACTAAAGAGCAGCACACCAAATGACTCTGCACTTCAGCCTCTGTTCAGGAAAACTACAAAAATGGTAGCTACACAGAGGATTTATTTGTACTTATTAGTTTTTGTTTAAGTGTTTTGGTCACACAGGAAAAATCGCTTGCACTCTGAAGGAAGGAAAGCCCTTCTGTGAGCCAATCTGCAGTTGCAGGGACAAAGAGAGGCTGCCACTTCCTGCTCAGTCAGTAGGGAATTCATCGCATCTGTTTCCGGAGTGCACAATTGTCTCTGGCTTTGCGAGATTAGGTAATTAATTATCCCAATTACATGATTTTATAAGGCAGATGGATTGAAATCCAGAAGGCAGGGGGAAATCCTTGAGAAAACAAGGACTGATAAGGGATTGGCTCAGGCTCTACTGTGAGCTCCTTTCGCTTCAGTGGTGTGTCAGGGGTGGCCCCCTGTGTCAGCAATCGGTACTGCATCTGTCGTGATATGCCACAGACGAAATGGGACCCCACAGTATGGTCAAATGTAGCATGCAGGTTTTGAAATAGGCTGATAACATATTTTCATTGTTTTGAGTGAATAACAAGTTACAAATCTATGATTATAAATTACTTTGTATTTTTTATTTTTTCGTATTATGAAAGTATTTAGGTCTAAATTAAAAACTTGGGTAACATTTTGGTAATATATTTTCATGGCAAAGGGAGAATTCACTTGTAATTAAAATTTTTATTGTAACCAAAATTTGCAGTGGGCACAAAGACAGATGCACTTAAATAAAAAGAAATATTTTTTACAATATAATCAATTTGTTGTAAAGTAAAATAAAATATGAATGAAATAAGAATGAGTTAATGCATCTCAATATCTAGGCCATTATTAAAATCCTTTGGAGTTTATCCTTTGGATGTAATTAAAAAGCAAGAGCTGTATAACAAACCAGTAAAAAGCCATATATAATTCTAGTAAATATCCGTACATTTCCTAAATGAATAGCCAAAACCATATTTAATCAGTTAGGACAGTCAGTTTTAAAAAGAAGCTCTCCACCTCCCCCTGGTTGGGCTGGCTAGGGTCAAAAACTCAGCAAATCATGAATCTATATCAGATACATTAATGAAAAAATTGTTCATATGCCCCCCTCCACACCAAACAAAAAAAAAAAAAACCAAGATGAACCAAAAACTAAATCACTATACAGTTTAAGGCATTATAAAGATATATGTGCAGATGGCCAGTTCTGACACAAACCTCTGATCTCTGAATTGTTTTATCCTGAAAAACAGAAAGTCTGCAACTGTGTAATATGTAATCAAAATGAAAGCACATATTAAAGCTAAAGTCTTGAACAGAATTGTCTCTCCTTGGAGGGTGAAACTGAAGGATAAACCTGCTTGTTGGCAGGAACCAAAGAGTGTAACATTATACTTCTTACTGGAGTTGGACCTGGTGTGAATCAGCCAATCAGTGTGTGTTGTGAATTTTGTGTGCACATTTACAATCAAGCTGGGAAGTGGGTGTTTTTCTGAGGAAAATAGCAAGTCTGACATAAATACATAAACCCGTCAGGAAAAGGTGGAATAACAAAACTGGCATTTTTATTTTTAAATAACACCAAAGGCAGCAAAATTATTTAGAAAATAAAAGAAAGGAAACCTCTGAACTGAAGTTTCATGAATAAATGAATTTAATCCTCATGCCTTTCTATATGAAACTTCAGTTCAGAGGTTTTCTTTCTGATTTAAATCATTATAGAACACTGTAAACCCTGCTGTTTATGACAATAATTTAGTATATAGACATTTACATTAAAGCTGCAATAGGTTTTTTTTTTAAATATAAAAAAAAAAAAAAAAAACTGCATAACTAACCCTAAAGCGACACCCTAGCAAAGATATTTTGCTGTTAGAAATATTTTAATTGTAATCCAAAGGCTTGAGGATATAAACACACATTCAATATACTGTGTATAGCTATGAAAATAAAATCCACATCTCTGTTATTTAGGTAATATTTGGACCAGTTATTATCCTGCATGTCATCTTTTTTACTTTTGTGGTTGGCTCCCAGCAGTCAGGCATATCCACAGCGCGTACACACTGCCCCAGGGGGGTGATCGTGCGAATGGCGTGGAAGGCCTGGTCATCTCCAGCTCTGATCGCCACTGTCCCTGCTGAGAATTTCAGTTTAGACCAGCCTAAACTGGTCAAGCTGACTTAAGATTTCTTATTTTATAAGGGTTTTTTTTTTCTTCTTTTTTTACATTTTCAGCTGGTCAACCACCTGTTCACCAGCTGATCAGCCTACAGTATATAGTCAGCTTGTCCACCAGTCTGACCACCCACTTATGCCACCAGTTTAACAAGCTTTGACCAGCTACAGACCTGCTATGACCAGTTAGAAGTGTCAAAAACTCAGTTTAAACTACCTTAAACTGGCTTAGAATCCCAGCTGGTCTTAGCTGGAATCTTCAGCAGGGGTGGTCCATGCAGCCCTAGTCCAGGGTGTAGATATTCTCCACCACGGGCCTCCTCGTCTGGATTTCATAGATGATATGTCGAGGCTCCACTGTTGACAGGCTGTAGAGGCACAGTACATGCTGGTCAACTACTACTCATTTTATTGTTTGGTAATTTGTGGTTATTTTTAAGAAAAATGTATTGGTTCCTCATCCCTTACCTTCCCCTCTTCAAGAACCTTCTGTGGATCTTCCCTGAGAGAAAACAAAAGAGGAAGAGTTCAGCCTCAAAAAAACCGAAAGAAGTTGGTCTAATTCACCCTCCTCTTGAAGGTAGCACAGGACCTATGTATTGTAAATAAATTGGTAAATAATGTGATGTTTGAACAGGTTGTCTTAAAAGTTAATATATGTGCTGGACAGGGTACAGTATCTACATCTAAACCCCAACAGGAGAGGGTACAGTACCTACATTTAAACCCCAGCAGGACAGGGTACGGTACCTACATTTAAACCCCAGCAGGACAGGACAGGGTACAGTACCTACATCTAAACCCCAGCAGGACAGGACAGGGTACAGTACCTACATCTAAACCCCAGCAGTACAGAACAGGGTACAGTACCTACATTTAAACCCCAGCAGGACAGGGTACAGTACCTACATTTAAACCCCAGCAGGACAGGGTACAGTACCTACATCTAAACCCCAGCAGTACAAAACAGGGTACAGTACCTACATCTAAACCCCAGCAGTACAGAACAGGGTACAGTACCTACGTTTAAACCCCAGTAGGACAGGACAGGGTACAGTACCTACATTTAAACCCCAGCAGGACAGGGTACAGTACCTACGTTTAAAAACCCCAGTAGGACAGGGTACAGTACCTACATTTAAACCCCAGCAGGACAGGGTACAGTACCTACTTTAAACCCCAGTAGGACAGGACAGGGTACAGTACCTACATTTAAACCCCAGCAGGACAGGACAGGGTACAGTACCTACGTTTAAACCCCAGTAGGACAGGGTACAGTACCTACATTTAAACCCCAGCAGGACAGGACAGGGTACAGTACCTACATTTAAACCCCAGCAGGACAGGGTACAGTACCTACATTTAAACCCCAGCAGGACAGGGTACAGTACCTACATTTAAACCCCAGCAGGACAGGACAGGGTACAGTACCTACATTTAAACCCCAGCAGGACAGGGTACAGTACCTACATTTAAACCCCAGCAGGACAGGACAGGGTACAGTACCTACATTTAAACCCCAGCAGGACAGGGTACAGTACCTACATTTAAACCCCAGCAGGACAGGACAGGGTACAGTACCTACGTTTAAACCCCAGCAGGACAGGACAGGGTACAGTACCTACATTTAAACCCCAGCAGGACAGGACAGGGTACAGTACCTACATTTAAACCCCAGTAGGACAGGACAGGTACAGTACCTACGTTTAAACCCCAGCGGACAGGACAGGGTACAGTACCTACATTTAAACCCCAGCAGGACAGGGCAGGGTACAGTACCTACGTTTAAAACCCAGCAGAAGTACGTACCTACGTTAAACCCCAGTAGGACAGGACAGGGTACAGTACCTACGTTTAAACCCCAGCAGGAGGACAGGGTACAGTACCTACATTTAAACCCCAGCAGGACAGGACAGGGTACAGTACCTACATTTAAACCCCAGTAGGACAGGACAGGGTACAGTACCTACATTTAAACCCCAGCAGGACAGGACAGGGTACAGTACCTACGTTTAAACCCCAGCAGGACAGGACAGGGTACAGTACCTACATTTAAAACCCAGTAGGACAGGACAGGGTACAGTACCTACGTTTAAACCCCAGCAGGACAGGTACAGTACCTACGTTAAACCCAGCAGGACAGGACAGGGTACAGTACCTACATTTAAACCCCAGCAGGACAGGACAGGGTACAGTACCTACATTTAAACCCCAGCAGGACAGGAGAGGGTACAGTACCTACATTTAAACCCCAGCAGGACAGGGTACAGTACCTACGTTTAAACCCCAGCAGGACAGGACAGGGTACAGTACCTACATTTAAACCCCAGCAGGACAGGGTACGGAACCTACATTTAAAGGAGTACCATGGTGAATTTCACACTTTCTTGGTTTTATGTGCTATTTGCACAAGAGGCATTGAAGAAACACAATGAGCAAAGTATTAAATATGTCTGTTCTGTATTTTTGGAGAAATACGCGTTTTAAATTCATCGTCCTATTTTCAACCGGTTGAGAAAGTTGTCATTTTTCTACGTCACGAATACAGTAACCACTCCCATTTCCACGCCCCGTAAAGAAATCTGACAGGACACGCCGTCCTGCTGTTCAGACAATGCAAATATTTGACTAACGTTAGGGTCACTTAAATTAGAGTGCCTTTAGATTATTTCTGGTTATATTCATTTAGGAGGTTTGCTTTCATAAGGCAATGTTATCGATAACGTTAGCTTGCTAGTTTGCTTTTATGAGGACGTTATAGTTGTGCTTTTATGTTAATTTGGCTAGCTAGATAGCAAAAATTATAATTGAATATAAGTCAACGTCCTTACCTTAGCTATCTATCAATACTTGATATACTACTAAGCTAGCTAGCTTGTGAAAATTCAGTCTCCCAAAGAGAGCGCGTATCATGGGGGTAGCTATAGTAACGGGGCACGGTCTGTCAATCATAGCTAACTGACAGTTCTCATTACCACGCCCAGACAGTTCGGGTGAATTTTTATAGTGGGAAATTTAGGCTTAGAAAAATACGTTTTAAAGTACATTGAAATGACTGAAGAATAAAAAAATTATGCACATTTGTTTTGTTGTTGCCTGAAGACAACTGGGAAGTGTCACGTTCAACCACCATGTTACTCCTTTAAACCCCAGCAGGACAGGACAGGGTACAGTACCTACGTTTAAACCCCAGCAGGACAGGACAGGGTACAGTACCTACATTTAAACCCCAGCAGGACAGGACAGGGTACAGTACCTACGTTTAAACCCCAGCAGGACAGGACAGGGTACAGTACCTACATTTAAACCCCAGCAGGACAGGGTACAGTACCTACGTTTAAACCCCAGTAGGACAGGACAGGGTACATACCAACAGTTAAAACCCAGCAGGACAGGACAGGGTACAGTACCTACATTTAAACCCAGCAGACAGGACAGGGTACAGTACCTACATTTAAACCCCAGCAGGACAGGAAGGTACAGTACCTACATTTAAACCCCAGTAGGACAGGACAGGGTACAGTACCTACATTAAACCCCAGCAGGACAGGGTACAGTACCTACATTTAAACCCCAGCAGGACAGGACGGGTACAGTACCTACGTTTAAACCCCAGCAGGACAGGGTACAGTACCTACGTTTAAACCCCAGCAGGACAGGACAGGGTACAGTACCTACATTTAAACCCCAGTAGGACAGGGTACAGTACCTACATTTAAACCCCAGCAGGACAGGGTACAGTACCTACATTTAAACCCCAGCAGGACAGGGTACAGTACCTACATTTAAACCCCAGTAGGACAGGACAGGGTACAGTACCTACATTTAAACCCCAGCAGGACAGGACAGGGTACAGTACCTACATTTAAACCCCAGCAGGACAGGACAGGGTACAGTACCTACATTTAAACCCCAGCAGGACAGGACAGGGTACAGTACCTACATTTAAACCCCAGCAGGACAGGACAGGGTACAGTACCTACATTTAAACCCCAGCAGGACAGGGTACAGTACCTACATTTAAACCCCAGAGGACAGGACAGGGTACAGTACCTACATTTAAACCCAAGGACAGGGTACAGTACCTACATTTAACCCAGAGGACAGGACAGGGTACAGTACCTACTTTAAACCCCAGCAGGACAGGACAGGGTACAGTACCTACATTTAAACCCCAGTAGGACAGGAAGGGTACAGTACCTACATTTAAACCCCGCACGGACATGACAGGGTACAGTACTACGTTTAAACCCCAGCAGGACAGGACAGGGTACAGTAACCTACATTTAAACCCAGCACAGGACAGGGTACAGTACCTACATTTAAACCCAGCAGGACACTAAAGGACAGGGTACAGTACTACATTTAAACCCCAGCAGGACAGGTACGAACCTACATTAAACCCCAGCAGGACAGGACAGGGTACAGTACTACATTTAAACCCAGCAGGACAGGGTACAACCTACATTTAAACCCAGAGGACAGGAAGGGTACAGTACCTACATTTAAACCCAGCAGGACAGGGTACAGTACCTACTTTAACCCAGCAGGACAGGACAGGGTACAGTACCTACATTAAACCCCAGCAGGACAGGACAGGGTACAGTACCTACAGTTTAAACCCCAGACAGGACAGGGACAGTACCTACTTAAACCCCAGCAGGACAGGACAGGGTACAGTACCTACATTTAAACCCCAGCAGGACAGGGTACAGTACCTACATTTAAACCCCAGCAGGACAGGACAGGGTACAGTACCTACATTTAAACCCCAGCAGGACAGGACAGGGTACAGTACCTACATTTAAACCCCAGCAGGACAGGACAGGGTACAGTACCTACATTTAAACCCCAGTAGGACAGGACAGGGTACAGTACCTACGTTTAAACCCCAGGACAGCCAGAGAGCCCAGCAGCAGCACCAGAAGCAGGCAGAGGGAGACGGACAGCACTGGGATGTTCACCTGGAGGGACAGGCTGGGGATGGGCTTCTCCTCCTGGGGTGAGCAGAGACAGAAAGACAGAATGCAGGTAAAACTATCCCCAGGGCAAGAGAGGATTCAAACAGTCACGTCAAGCTTTATTTATAGAGCATATTTCATACAAATTTGCAACGTAATGTGCTTAACACAAAATACCAAGGACACTGAAAAGAGAATTAAGTACAGTACAATGAAAGTAAAAAGTCAGATAAAAAGAAATAAAATAATTAAAAAAGATTTAATCAACTAAAAACAAAAGAAGCAGAATCTCCTTGGACATTTTAAAACGAATCTCATGATTTACCTTTTTAACATTGCTTATTTACTTAAATTACCTCCTTATAAAAGTAAAAACCGATTAAAAAAGCTTTGAATGAGTACACAGAGATCATGGGGAGAAGGAAGAGGCTGTCTGGATGATGCTGTAATTATTTAATGTTGTATAATTTATATCCAGCCAACATCCTCTATTCAAAGTAGACAGAATGCTTTGTGGCATACACCACCTTAAACGAGACACCTTAACGTCGAACATTTACTCTCATGAAACACTCATTAAATAATTGTCGGCCAGTTATCAAACTGCAATGCCATTGTGCTGCACTTTTTGTTGACCTTCCTAAGGCCTTCAGTACAGTCAACCATTTTATGTTATTACATAGACTGTCGCATGTAATAACTGTCATTTATTGGGTTAGATGCAGCAGCACAATATTGGTTCCATAATTTACTCTCGAACAGGTCTCTGTGTGTGAAAGCAGGTGATGTACAGTCTGAGTTTTTACAGCTGTCAAAGGGTGTTCCACAAGGGTCCATACTGGGTCTTGTGCTGTTCACCATTTACATTAATTACATAGTTAAATTTTGAAATGGCTGTAACCTTCACTTTCATGCAAATGATACAATTCTCTATTGCTTTTCCCAGTCTATTCCCTTGACTGTTAAAAATCTGCAGCTTGCTTTTGTTGCTCTGCAAACGGCCCTCATAAATCTTAAACTTGTTTTAAATTGTGATAAAACTAAGTGCATGCTGTTTAACAGATCAAAACAAAAAAATGATAATGACAATCTCCAGATATGTACCCTAGATAGCACTCCTGTTGAAAGAGTCCCGCATTATAAACACTTGGGCATCTGGACTGATGATAAATTCACTTTTAAGTTCCACATAAACAATCTGGTAAAAACAGCTGCGGGTGAAGCTTAGCTACTTATACAGGAACAGAACTTGCTTCCTTAAGTTTACCAGAAATAAGTTAATTGAATCCATTGTTTTTTCTGTCCTTGATTATGGGGATGTAATTTATACACATGCTGCTTGTACTACTTTGCGACCCCTAGATGCTATTTATCATTCCACATTTAGATTTATTACTGTGAACAACTATGGTACTCATCACTGTGTCCTGTATGAAAAAGTTGGGTGGCCCTCTCTGTCTGCAAGAATCAATCACAATTTGTATATGATTATTTATAAAGCTCTGCTTCACAAATGATCCTTTTTACTTACTTCATTTGTAGCCTCGAAAGATATTCCTTATCACACACATTCCCAAGATTACGTAGTTCTTCAAGTTCCTCAAATTTGTTCTAATCTATAGAAAAGTGCTTTTAAATTCTATGCTCATCAAACCATGACTGTATTACATACGGAACTGAAACTTGACACTGTTTTAACTCTTGGTAATTTTAAGTCTTTGATCTCAACCTTAGTTACAGTGCAGTATAATTGTTTTTAGAATTTTGTTTTAATATTTGTCTTTGTGAACTTTTACTATTTATGGTATTTATTTAATATATATATGTATATATTATTACTGTTATTCTTTAAAAAAATTATTAAAAATTATTTTTACTTTTTATTATTGTTTTAATTATATTTTGTAATATCAGTACCAATGTAAATGAGAGCTCATTCCCATAATGTGTTTTCTAAGAATTAAATAAAGTTTGATTGATTGAAGTGTCACAAGTGGAGGCTTGGTCTGAGACTTCATAAAGGCATACAGTATTCTGCCCCAGAATGCACTGCCATCCATGCATTACGCAGAGAGTCACATTATGAGATATTCACAGGGACAGTTAGCAAACAGAGATCTTCGAGTCATGTGATCATCCTCCATCATCATGTGAAACTCTACTCACAACAGTTCCAGACTTGGACAGGCTGGAGTTGAGCTTGGAAGTGTCGACATTTGATTGCTCCTCCTCCCACACACTTTCTGCAGAGAGCAAGGGGGCAAGGGGGGGGAGGTCAAGAGAGAAAGAGTGAGAGAGAGCAAGAGAGAGAGAGAGAGAGAGAGAGAGAGAGACAGACAGAGAGAGAGAGAGAGAGAGAGAGACCCATAAAATATGTGGTTTAGTCATCATTCCCAGCAGAATTCTGCTCATGTGTGACAAACTCACAGCGTAACACGGGGTGGAAACTTGTGATATGTAATTGTCTGCACTTGCAAAATTCGGAGGCGAGCATTCAGTGATGCACTGTGGTCGATTCGGCAAAGGTCATTTCGTGTGAAACGCACCTGTGTGTGCATTATGTGAGATGGCGGTTTTATAAAGCGTGTGGTTGCAGGGGCGTGAGGCCTGAGTCATGGGAGGGGGTCTCTACATTGAGGCAGAGCTGTGAATATGAACTGAAACTACAGTTATAAAGGGACCCACCCGCCTGACAGGAGCACACTGCGGCGTCACCCGTCCAGTCATCTCCAGAGCTACCCATTCCCTTCATGAAAATGAGCAAAACTGATTGTGTGAAAATAAAAGATGGGCATAATGATTTTAATCTTCTGCTCAGACGTTTGGGGAAACTTCTTATTTTCACTCTGATAAAAATAATTCTAATAAAAAGAAATATTTTTTGAGTAATAGTAATTTTCTCAAAAATATAGGGGTCAAAAATATTATTACCCCAAAATAATATTTTAAATAAAACCAAACAAACTGGCATCTGCGATTAAATGACATTTTTCATTTTTTTGATCTCGACACCAGATTCAACTAATTAGCAAATCATAGTCATCAGTCAAGACATTGATAAGTAGAATTAAGCTGGGCTAAAACGAAAACCTGCACCCACACCAGCTCTTTTCCGATAATACTGGAGATCCCTGGTCAATAGCCTGGAGAATTAAATCGAATTAGCTATTGTTATGAAACCATGCGAGGGTTACGGCCGGTCTTTGCATTGCATTTCACCAGGGTGCTCAGCGCACAGATTCAGAGTTGAGCACATCCTCTCATCGACTCGCTTATTGCTCTCTGACAGACTGAGCCCTTGCAGTTTAGTCCAGTGCTGTGACTGGAGCGACGACGTCCCTTACCCACACACTCCATTGTGAAACAAAGGGGATGAATGTGGAATGGGGAACTGAGAATGCTGTTGTTACTGGTTGCAGAAAACAGCCTCGTATAGACAAAGGTTATTTGGGTTGTTTTTATTAGTTTTTTTTTTGTTTGGGGGGGTGGGGTGGAGGGGAAGGAAGCATCGGTTGTGAACTGCAGAGGACGTGCAGGCAGTTATCTCACTCTGAACAGGTGTGAGTTGATGGCCTTGCTAAACAGGGTTCTGCTTTTTTTTTGCTGTTGTTTTCTGCAGCTGTGTTTATAAAAAAAAGAAGAAGAAGAACAATTTAATAATAAAAATGTATTATCTTTATTACTATTTTATTATTATGCCTCTCACCCAATGCATGCTGGGATAGGCTCCAGCACCCCCCGCGACCCTGATCAGGATAAGTGGGTATAGATACTGGATGGATAGATTATTATTATTATTAGTAGTAGTAGTAGTAGTAGTAATCATAGTGGTGATGATTGTACTGTCATATCTGTCGATCAAAACAGCCTGTACTTTGATGTAAGAGTAGGCTACATGTCCCTTTTATCTATCAATTCTGTTATTCTGTTCGTTTTGAATGAATATTGAAAACTGAATGTTGTAGAAGAACTAGTACATTACATTTATTTGGCAGACGCTTTTATCCAAAGCGACATACAAAAAGTGCATTTCATGGTCATAGACAACTGCTAAACACAGGTTCAGTAAGGTACAATACTTATTTTGTACAGCTAGCCAAGAACACAGTTTAGTTCACACAGTGAATGCTATTCAGACCTACTGCTAGTAGTAGCAGTAGTAATATTAGTGTATCATATTGGTTCCTGAACACAAATTCTCTTCATTCTAGGAGGATCTCTGAAGCCTTCAGACTCTGAAATAGAAATGTTCTCCTCTCCTGACACTGGCATTTTCAGTTCACGAAGGTCATCTGCAATGTGCTTACGCTGCGTTGCCCGCTTCCGTAGTGCAGCGTAAGCACAGAGACAAAACCAGAAGGGGGACTGCCTGCACTGCTTAGGAAATGAGAGAGAAAGAGAGTGAGAGAGGGACTGAGAGAGAGAGTGAGAAAGGGGGGGGCCCAGGGAAATGTGCTCATATGTGGGGACCTGAATGCAAGAACAGGAACACAACTTGATTTTTCCAGCACTCAGGGAGATTACTATATTACTAATAAAATGCCCTTCATTAACGATTCTCCCTATTACATTACATTACATTACAGGCATTTAGCAGACACTCTTATCCAGAGCGACGTACAACAAGTGCATTGGTTCATGATGTAGAGGTGCAAAAGAAACACTAGAGTGAAGTAAGGATCGTAGTGCCAGAAGTGACCACATCGATCAGGACTCCAACCCTGTAGAGTAAGCTGTTCAGCAAGCAAGAATCCTACCAAGTACAAACTAGCACTGGAATCACATCTAATCACACCTAATCAGACAAAAACAATCCTGCCAGATACACTAACATAATCATATTATCCTAAGAAACTATTCTATTCCCACAGAAACAACCACGATTGTGTAGTCATCAAAAATGGAAGAGAACTCTTACACCTCTGTCGAAGTCTGGGTCTGTACGAGGGGATTCATTAGGAAGATACACATTTTGCTCACCTCTTGGGAATAGTACAGTAGATTATATGATGACAGATTTAGACCCTTTCTCTCTCAAAGCATTCACTGTTAAGCCTCTAACCCCTCTGTCTGACCACAGTCAAATTACTAGGATTTTCAAAAGGACATAAATTAACAGTAGACATTAACAGTAACAGTAACAGTAACATTAATTAACAGTAACAGTACACACACAAAGCCCAGTAAGCTGTTAAATATAAGAGAATCATAGAGATGGGCTCAAAACAGTGCAGAAAGCAATTAGAGATCAAGAAATTCAAACACTTTTAGACACCTTTCTGGACAACCCATATATTCACAGTATAGAAGGTCAATACTATCTTTGAAAAAACAGCATAAAAATCACAACTAAAAATGAAAAATAAACTGAAACCTCAACTAAAAAAAGAGGACAACTGGTTTGACCAAGACTGTCAAAACATCCGAAAATAACTTAGAAAATTTTCGAATCAAAAACACAGAGACCCAAGTAACTCAAATATACGTCTTCTTTACTGTGAAGTACTAAAGCAATAGAAACATACACTCAGAAACAAAAAGGCACAATACACTCATAAGCAACTGGCAGAAATTGAGGAGTCAATAAATACAAATCAATTCTGGGACCAATGGAAAAATCTGAAAAAATCACAACAAGAACACCTTAGCAATACAAGATGGGGATATCTGGACAAACCATTTTCAAATACTTTTTAAAAAAGTGGAATTAGGAGCAAATCCTGACTAAAACCATATAAATAAAAAATTGCAAGAACTTGAATTGGCTATTAAAGATAATCAAAATCCATTGGACTGCTCGATTACTGAACAAGAGCTTAAAGATAAAATAAAAAAATTTAAACCTAAAAAAGCATCTGGACTTGCACAAGCACAAAATTTCAACTGGCCATCCTAAAATTATTCAATTTGGTTCTGAGTGTAGGTTACTTCCCTGACATCTGGAACCATCGGCTTATAACACCAATATTCAAAAATGGAGATGAATTTGACCCAAACAATTACCGAGGCATCTGTGTGAATAGTAATCTGGGATAGGTTCTTTGCAGTATCATAAATTCTATGCTTTTAACCTTCCTTACTAAACACAATGTCTTGAGAAGAAGTCAGATTGGATTTTTACCAAATCCTTGCACAACTGATCATATTTACACCCTACAAACCCTAATTGAGAAATATATAACCCAAAACAAAAAACAAATATTTGCTTGCTTTATTGATTTTAGAAAAGCATTTGATTCTATTTGGCATCAAGGGTTATTCTATTGAAAGTGGTGTAGGGGTGTAGGGGGTAAAACCTTAATCACATCAATGTATACAGGGAACAAATGCGGCGTAGAAATTGGCAACAAAAGAACAAATTTCTTCTCTCAGGAACATGGAGTGAGACAGGGCTGCAGCCTTAGTCCAACTCATTTCAATATTTATATTAATGAATTGGCAAACATACTAGAAAAAGCTGCAGTGCCTGGTCTCACTCTACACAACTCAGAGATCGCGTTCTGTTCTATGCAGATGACCTGGTTCTCCTTTCCCCCAGTGAACAGGGGTTACAGAAAAGCCTAGATCTGCTAGAACAATACTGCCAGACCTGGGCCCTGGCAGTAAACCTTAACAAAACTAAAATTATGGCATTCTGAAAAAGATCCAGATCTCAGGGAACAAAACACAAATTCATGTTAGGAACACATTACATTGAACATTCCTCAAATTATAATTATTTAGGATTAAAAATCAGTTCTACAGGAAACTTCAACATTGCAGTGAATGAACTAAGGGAGAAAGCACACAGGGCCTTCTACGCCATAAAACAACTAATTTCTGCAGAGATTCCAATTAGAATTTGGCTTTAAATCTTTGGAGCTGTAATTGAACCAATTACTCTTTATGGCAGTGAAGTGTGGGTCCACTCATCAGTCCAGAATTTGGCAAATGGGACAAACATCCAATTGAAACCCTGCATGCAGAATTCTGTAAACATATCCTGAAATTACATAGAAACACAACAAACAATGCATGCAGGGCAGAATTAGGCCAATTCCCATTACTTATCAAAATACAAAAAAGATCAATCAAATTTTGGAAGGACCTAAAACAAAGTGACCCCCACTCACATCAATACAAAGCAATACCAAGAGTTGAGCAAAGCAAACAATCCCCTCACTCAGCTGGTCCTGAGCCTTAGTTCTCCACATACACTAACACACACTAACACCTCACCTGCTCAGGATCAGAACAAAACTACAAACATAATTAGAATAAACCAAATTGCAACACAGCTGAAACAGAATTATATAACCTACTGGGAAACTAAAACAAAATTGCAAAGTAAAATGAAATTTTATTTGACCCTAAAAAGACCTGCTGTAGTGAACTGAGAACCACCTTGATGAGGTACAGACTCAGCGAGCACCACTTAGCCATAGAAACTGGCAGGCACAGAAAATTATGGTTTCCAGAAGAAAAAAGATTGTTCCAACAATGCAAAGGCAACCAAATTGAAACAGACAAACACTTCCATGGAATGCACCAAATTTGACCAAATTTGCCAAACATTCTACCAAAAAATGATCCTGAAATGTCCCCAATTCAATGATACACCCAATGAAGATAGATTACCCTTCTTATTAGGAGAAAAAAAGGTTGCTGCATACTAGCAGCACAATTTGTGTTCTCTTGCCATACTCTGAGGGACAATGTGTGACCACCTCATGCGCACATTTACATATAGCACACACGTGTACAAGCAGACACATACTCACTCAACACACAACACACAGATAGTCAGACAGACACACACACACACACACAAATAGTCAGACAAACACACACACACCTAACATCACTTATTGATTATTTTATTATTTTTGCCATAGGCTTGGCCCTTCTTTTTTTTTTTTACTTTTATAACAAATTCATAGTCTAGCATTCATTGTATATAGTTGTATGTTGTAACCACTGCTTTGGCAACACAAGTGCCTATATTTGTCATGCCAAATGCAAATGCACTGCAAATGCACTTTGAAATTGAAATTGAGAGAGGGAGGGAGGGAGGGAGGGGAAGAGAGAGAGAGAGAGAGGGCCTATTGTTCCAGCAGTGCCAGCATACATGAGAAATTAACTCTGTTTTTCAAAAAGCCAACAAGCTCCGCATTTCTATCATTTTTATAGCAAGCTTCAACAGCATCACAGGCACGCAACATGGCATCAGCTGGCCCTGCTGGTGATGCTATTGCAGTGTTATTTTTATTTGATATTTTAAAATTAAAAGTTGATATAAAAAAAGTCTGTCGTACTGGATGTTCTGCCATATTCAATAACTTCAGTGGCATCCCCTTTGAGACAGCTCATGATATAGACACAGGTTTTCATATAAAAAATATGCAGATCAGGTTAATAAATAACACGTAGTGGTCCATTGCTTTGATTTGCCCCTTTGGCAGCTCTATCGACGTATTTCCGAACATTCAAATAGAGAACACATATGTACGGGTTTATTTTTTGTTTCAATTCCCTGTAAGTTCCAGATGAACACACTTTCCAGGAAAGACGGTTTTTATTTAAATGTGAAAATATGAAGCCCGTCATTGCACTGACGTGTCAAGATTTTGGAGGGGGGGGGGGGGGGCGGTCATGGTGGAACTTTGTGGTGTTTTGGGTGCAGGGTGGAGATATGCAGGCCTGCTGAGTCACAGTGCCAGACAGTGAGTCATCCCAAGCCAGCCAATGGGAAACCGGGTGAAGACATGCATGCGCGAGTGTGGAAAAATGTAATAAGAGAAACCATCACACTAACGGCATTCGAAGCCATCACATTAATATTGATCCAAACATTAGTGTTTATATCGATCGAAGCCACCTCGTTTATATCGACCGTTGGGTCACGCGGTCTTACTCACCTGTGACGGCAGGTGTCTGGGGGCTGGTGGCGCATTTGGGCACGGGCACTGTCGTCACCACAGGAGCTGAGGAGGCAGAATGCTAAGAGAGGCTGACGTGGGACAGGGCAGATGTGCACTCAGCTGGCACTAGTGCAGAGACGCGCGCAGAGACACTCGAAAACGCATAAGAACATGAGCGAGTCACTGGGTCCCACTGGGGAGCCACCGCATCACCCTGTCGCTGGGTTACGAGCACGGCTTGTAGCCTCTCTTTCGCCCCAGGCGGGCCTGTGGTGGGGTTAGGGGGTGGGGGGTTTGACGCAGTAGAGGATATCTGGAGGGTGTAGGTGCGATTGCGTAACAGGGTGGGGGGGCAGGGGGGAGATAGGATGATGCAATTGCAGACCCGGGGCATTTGGGTATGGGGGCCACTGACTATCATAGATGCAACAAATTATTTCCCCCCCTCCCCAAACGGTTGGTGTTCCTCTAGACAGATGGTGCCTGAGGCAATCACATATTCTGCCTACGCCTAGAACCGGCATAGAATATATACGTCACAGAATATACAAAATGTACATTAAAAATATGTCTTTTATTTTGGGATACATATTTCACCCCATAAAAAAGTGTAAGGCCCACTATACGATCAATTGCACAAAATTGTACAATGCATTTCAAATACCTATGCAGGATAGTTAGATAACCCAGGACTCAGAATAAGAATATAAATTAATATAGCTGCCAAAAACTATTTACACTGCATTGCACTATTTATACATATTAGCATACAGAAAAGTAATATCGCTTACCTTTCACAACCCTCAGGGTGTAGGAAACCTTCTTGTCGTTGAAGTATCCGTCGATGTCCACTCTGCAGCAGTACGGCCCCTTGTCCGCCTGCTTGACCCTGGGGATGACCAGGTCCACCTGTCCCGCGAGCACGTCGCCCACCACGCGGTACCTGTCCGACACCTTGGAGACGACGCCTTCGCCGTCGGTCTGCGCGACGATGTCGCCGCACCAGAGCGTGCCGCAGCTGCGGCCCCAGCACACGCGGCTCAGCCCGTAGCGCTTCACCGAGTAGCGGCAGGACAGGCTCGCGGACCCGCCCTCCAGCACCTCCAGCGCCGAAACCGCCGCGCCGTAAAAACAGGAGATAAATAACAGTGTGCGTCCTAAAAAAACAGGATGTGCGTCGTGTCACTGCTACGCCATGACGTTTCGGCTTTTTTGAGGGAATGCAGAGTTGATGTTATTGGCAGAGCACAAACCAGGAAGGTCTACATTACATAAACCTGTCCCGTAAACGTACATCTTAGCACGCTTACGAGAGATAAAAAGCATGGAAAGAACAGATTCAGGATCTGAAAATTTGTTCAGTTAGATATAATCTTTAATTTTTCAACATGTCACTAATACAACAGGCAATTTATTTTCATTCTGAAACTGTTTAAATGATAAATAGTTTTTGTGTGTGTGCATGTGTGAAGGGACACAAGTATCTGTGAACTCAATTCCTTGTTTTAAAATGTGTTGAGTATGTTCCTGTTGCGGTCACTGGTTTTCCACCACGAGGGCTTCCCTGAACTGCACTCTCCAGTAAACAAACTGCAAAAGACACGACCTCTGCATAAAAAACGCCATTTTGTGGATTTACACAACAGTCAGTCTGACCTTTAATGCCCTCAGTGAGCGGCATTGGGAAATATGGCCTGTATTGGGAAAAAGCCGTTTAGCTTTCTTTACTAAAGAAAGGCAAAATATGTGATATCAACATCTGGACTGGGAGAAACACACCAACAGCGAGTAGCAGTTAGGCCCTTGCATATGCATTATTCAGTGTTAAATAAACTCTGATACAGTACATTGTGCTCTCCATAACTCAGGTTTCTTGCATATAAACTCTAGTGAAACACTGCACATCGTGTTATGAGTCAACGCAGCAGTGTAAGCAGTAGCTGTTAGAAGCATTCAGTGGTGGCTTTAAGGAAAGTGGTATTTCTGTCTCTGGCTAGTTGTTATGTTACAAGCAGCCAGTAGGACTGGTCTATGCAGCAGCAGAGAGCAGAGGTTAGGAGGCCCACCCATGCAGACTTGTGGCTGCAGGGAGGGTCGCACATGCACGGGGGGGGGGGAGGGGGGGGGCATTGGGGTCGGTTCCCTTACCTGCCAGAGAGAAGGCGAGGATCCAGCGCAGGTGAAGCAGTCTCGTACCAGCAGCCATCCCGACAGGGGTGGGGGGGAGGGAAGGCGAGGCGACTCTGGGAGCGCTCGGGGTGCGGACGGGACGGCTCCGCCTCGTGCGGGGCTCTGCCAGGAGCGTGTTGACCATGTCGCCGCCCCCGTCCCTGCTCTTCGCCCCCCCCCCCACCACCCCAGGCAAGAGGACTCCTGAATGGACTGTCTGTGTTCCGAGGGCCGCGAAACTGCGACATCTCCAGCCGTGGCCGTCAGCAGGCCCCCCCCTCCCAGCCCCGCTCCGCCAACCTCACCCCCCCGCCCCCCAAGACGGAGAGCGACGGCGGGGGGGGGTGTGTCTCGTTGCGTAGCGCAGGGAGTCAGAGAAGAGGCCATTGTTAGCAGCGGTATTTTCCAGAATTCATTACTCCATGTCTGCCTATGAGCTGCCTATGTGCTGCCCCACTGGGTCATGGGTGGTGGATGGGGTGGGGGGTGGGGATGCAGTTGAGAGGGACACACACTCACTGCCGAGTGCTAACTGCGCTCGGGGTAAACAAGAGCGCTCGTCCACCGACCGGCAGGCCTGCTGACCGCGCGCGAGGTCGCGCCTCGATCTCGTTACGCGTCTGCGCCGTGGCATGTGATGGTAGATCACTGAGGCCATTCCTATGGAAATACAGGCGTTTCTGTTTGTTTAAATTGTCTTCTGAGGCGCGGAAAGGCCCTGAAGTTTGGCAGTGTGTGTACGCATACTCTTTTTTAGCGTGTTTTTGTGGCTGCGCTGGTTTGGCTAGGGGAACCATTAGCTGCCTCTTGTCAATGCTTTTAATTTCACGTCGACTCCTGTCAGGCAAGCAGAAGTGATCATTTGTTCAATTTCGCACACGATGTACCAAAAGAAAGTACTTCTCGTGCAGATTAGAGATGCTAATGCATGCAAAAGCTTACTAGGTCTCGCAGCGAAAGCTAAGACGCTATGCTGGGTTCTCTTTTAAGCAGGGGCGTCGAGTCATTTCTGAAAAGGGCAAGTGTGCTCTAATAACGGTTTTAACTCAAGACCTTGGTTAATTGAGCTGGAACATTACTGACCTTTTTCGAATAAGCCAGGGCAACTCTGCCCTAGAGATTACAGGCACAATGATTTAGGGAGATATCCATATCAGATAGCAGGAAAGGCCTGTTCTCCACATAAACGTTCTGATGTTGTTAAATGGCAAGTGTCAGAGGAACAACATCGCTGCCATGGTAATGGGGATGAGCTGGGAGGTTTCATTATGCCTATTGGCTGTGTCAACACATTTTTACATTTATTTTTCATTAATTTTTCATACCTTTCTCTGCTGATTCTTTTCACAAAATACCAACTGCCTGATTAGAATTCAGAGCCTGGCTCAAAAGCCATTTTGAATATGTGCCACTGCCTGAATATTTTGTTGTTTTTCCCCCTTTTTAAAGGCCCATTTTAAATGATTAAAGCAAAATGTTCTTCATTAATTCTCAAGCAGAGCTATTGGTAAGCGGGGGATGGAGCTGCTCTTCTATATCTTTCCGGGGGGGGTAGGGGGTGGAGGGGAAGGGGGGGGCGGGGGTTGTGGGGGTTGCTTGAGATTTTTCAAAGAGATTTAATGCAGTAGACCACAAAGATAGTTTCAGGCTATCCCAGCAGAGCAAGGGAGCAGAGACAGACATTTGCTAAAGGTCTACCTCACACTGATGTCAGCAAATCTATTTCACACAGTTACATTTTAAATTTACATTGCATCGGTGAATCTGCCCTGCTACGATTGGTCGGTCAAAGCTGAAATGTGAGAAGAAAAAAAGAAAAAAGCTGAAATGTGGCTGGGTATTCAATCCCGCCACATTATAATGCAGTCCACCTGCTACTGCCTTGCCAAACACTCTCTACACACTCTCACAAGCTACAGGGGTCAACGTGCAGTCAATATGCCCCCGAGCTACAACACCAAGATGACGAAAAATGCGTAATCTCCAATATTGCTATAATGTTGGGATCGTTACAAAAACAAATCACCAGATTTACCATTTTAGCGCGGTAAGCTTGGTGCACACAAAAACACGATTTCCTGAGATGCACTGCGGTGGCCCAACTCAAATTACAGCAGGTTTGGCACGGCAGCCCATTGGAAACAGGACATCTTGTGAAGCACTCACTCATTTGAAGGGCATCTCAATCTTCTAGTTCAGCCCCAGGGCTCTGACGCTCTTGACGGAAAGTACGGCCAGTCCATTCCGTCTCCCTTGCCCTTCGCTGCTCCTCGGGTAGTTACAGATTCATTCCAATTTAGAAAATGAGCTCTGCGCTGTTGCGACTGTGGCAGTGACAGGCAGTAAACAACAGCAGCGCCGTAGCCTATACACCTCAACTGAAGCTAGGTGAAGCTTCGGCTGTCATTCATGTGCTTATCAAGAAATGTAGCTAAAATAGCAGATGGCGTAAATATTAGGGCTAATTAAGTGATGAGGGGCAGAATCTGACATGAAAACCGGAAACAATGAGGCCCTTGTTGCCCACCTCTGAACAAAGTTTTTTGTTTTTTTGTTTTTTCTGAAAATTACAAAGGCATTGAATTTTTAAATCTTTATTGTAAATTTTGTGTTTAAGTACATCAAAGGTGAACAACCTGAGCCCTCATTTCAGTGCGCTCAGTGAGAATGCCCTTGAATTTCCCGAGGATGAATTCAACATGTCAAAAATTAGCAGTCACAGTATATAGTTACTTTAATTGTTTTTAGGTTTTCAGCCAATGTACCTATGCTGAGCAGATCCATTAAGTAAAAATCACATCAATATACAGTATATACATAGATAATTTATCATATTAGTCATTGCTATAATCACACACTTCATTAGAAATAATTAGTATTATGTACACTGAAAAACGTCTCTAATATTTGAATGCATACTTTTCCCCATCTTAATCTCATCCAGTCAGCACAGTACAACCACACCGACTTCCAACAAAGTGCTGTCATTCTACATCTGTGCTAAGTGTCTGTTCAACAAAGAAACAATAAAGTAATACAGCATCACAACCACTTTAGCCAATCAGCTGTGAGATAAGAAAATTCAAAACAGGCATCTAACCTAGAGGCTCTTATTTACTCCTGTGGCACAAAATCCAGGCTGTTGGGAGGTGGCCTTGTAGTCTTTCCTGGATCCTCCTGGTGTGGTTATTAGTTCCTTGAATGTCTGGAACACGCCCAACAATCTATTTAGAGTCAACAAAGGCTTCAGCACCATTTGCGGATTAAGCCAAAGTATTTGAGACCCTCAAAAAAAAAAAAAAGCAAAGTGTTGTAGATCTCTCAGGCTGCTGTAGTTCTCTGAGATTCAGGGTCCCTTCCTGATGTATAGGCAATTACGCCATTTTGATTTGTTGTTGGTGAAGGAAAGGGGCGTGGCCTAGGATGGGTGGAAGGTAACCGGGGGGAAGGGGGTGGACTTGCTTCAGCCAAGGTTCAAGGGCACGTTTAATAGTCGTCTCCTTCATCCATCTGATAGATATTCTCCACCGCCATCTCCCTGGAGTGGAGGCCCAGGCTGGACTCTGAGTTCCTGTAGAGGACCCCAGTGCCGGGCTGCTCTGATCTAACGGAGGAAAGCCACAAGCCAGCGGCCGAATCGTAATGATTAGTTTCACTGGCAAAGCCCTTATTCAGAGCGCCTCACCATGTCATGTCTTATCCATTTTACGCAGCTTTATTTACAGAGGCAATTCAATTCAAAGTGAAGTGCCTTGCATAATGTGTCATTTTTAAACAAATCCTGAAAGAATAAATTGATGAGCAATTTGAGCAAGATGCTGTAGTGAACCTGCTACATATGAATACCGCAGTATTAACATCACTAGTGGTTAAGCGCATAATTTCTGGTGGGATTTCCCATTTTTCTATCTCTGCTTCCAGGCCCAGAGTGTGGTCCAAAGGCCTGGGGCTGCAGTTGTAAGTGACCACTGGATAACCCCGTGGAGCCTGTTAGTTGAAAGCATACTATTCATACAGTACTTACATTCCAAGCATCTCGCTGGCTTTCTTCCACCGTTTTCCTGAAAAAGAGACGAGAGCCTGTTTTTGATGTTTTTTTCTTTTTTTTAGAGTGTTTTTGAATTAAATGTGCTCATTACAGAATGCAGTAATACAACAGTAGTACAACACAAAACTTTCATTCTTTTCTTATGTGCCTGCTTACTAAATGCTTTTTCCAGTACAATTGCTGAAATAATTTATTTCTGGTTTGTTTTTTTGGGGGGGTGGGGGGGGGGTGGTGAAAACAAAATGTACGCTCATTCAGTGCGTTCCCCCACACACATTAACACAGGTACTCAGCACAGCCGTTAGCGTTTTCCTGCGGGGGAATTGAAATCTCTGAGGTTTAGCTCAACGTGTGAAAGAACATCCTTCCCTGCACTTCCACAAACTCGCTCAGTCCTGACACCGATCGCTCTACGTCACATTTTAACCCTTGCTGCTTAGTTACGACTAGCAAATAAAACAGCTGTTAACCCTCTGAAGACTAAATTTATTGGAATGTCTTTTTGTTTTTGTTTTGTTTTGTTTCAAAATTATAAGTCAGTGTTCTAGAGCTCCACTGCTTTTCAATTACTGGCAGTGGTTGTTGCACCAGCATTAGATTAGCTAAGACCATTCTGATCACATATGTGTGATCTTACACCGGAAAGGGCTAACTGCCCATGAATGCGTTGTGCGTGTGTGTATGTATGTGTTCACATGCACCGTGTTCAGGCTTGCAGGTGGAGGTGGAGGAGCATACTCACTCATGAAGAGCAGAAACACGATTATCAGGGAGAGCAGCAGCAGCAGCACCACAGGCAGCAGCACCGCAAGCTGGATCCCATCCAGCTGAGGCTGTAGGGCAATGAATACTGCACTTACAGGCACTATACCAGACACCATAATGTTACACTCCATTTTACATTCTTGCGCTTTTTAAAATAACTTTCTTGTTTTCTGAAAAGACACGACTTAACATTCTGTTAAAGTCCCCATTTTGCTTTAAAAATTTCAGCATTTTTACATTTTCATGTTCCGCCAACCATTACACTCTTTTATTGCAGCATTAAACGGCATTCTGTGGCTGAATAATCTGTGTGTCCCCTTTATGCCCCTTATTGGGCCAGGCCGGCTCTGGCGATAACCAAATGTGCATCTGCACTCACCTCTTCGCTGTTCTGGGGTACCGCTGCATCAGAGCTTTCTGTGGAATTGGCACTCTCATCACCTACGCACAGAACAAAACATTGAGAAACATAATAACTTACTTATAATCTATGACTTATTTTTTCACTCATTAGTGGCACCAGGACAGGACAATATTTTACTCATCTGACCTCTTGGGGAAAAAAATAGATTAAACTGAATCACACGCTTTAGCTCAGAAATGTTGGTATCAATGGAAACTGTGACGTGCTGCATCGCGGAGAGCCGTTATCCATACCTTGCGTGTGAGCGTGTGGTGTCCACGTCGTTTTAGACGCCTGCTCAGTCACATTGGTTGGCCACTCTGGTGCATTTTTTGTTGGCTCTGGTGCTGGAAAGAGAGATTGCGTAAAATGGAATTAGCTGAAAATAAAAATCTACTGGATGACCCAATTCATCAGATAAAAAAATTTTTTAATCAAGTTTACAATAAGCACCGTTACAATTTGCATATATGAAAGGCTCAGCAGTGAATATTATCTCTAAATTAATATATAAAAAATATCTATATTCTATTTACTGCAGATATACCTGCCACAGCCTTGTTTTAAATTCTTTATTTCACATTTATAACCAGAATTTGTCAGAAGTTTTGTGAAACAACACCAAACAGTATTTCTGTAATATTTTGTGTGTTTTTGGCGAGTCACTCACCTCGGGTAATGACCAGTTTTACCGTTTCCTTCTGGTCGTTAAACGGCCCTATTATGTGCACGCGGCAGCCATATACACCGGCGTCACTCTCTTCAGCGCCAACGATCGTCAAGGAGACGTCGCCCTGCTTCAGTGCGCCCGCTAACTGATACCGCTGCGATGCGCTGCTCGTCACTCTGGACCCGTCGCTCGCGATGACCTCATTGCTGCAGCCGGAATTCGGTACTTCCCCTCTGCCCCAGCACGAGTGTAGCTCTCCGTAGCGGCCTATGTCGTACCTGCAAGGGAGGACCACGTTCTGTCCAACGTGCCCATGCACCGTCCTGCCAGCGCATTCACTGCCTGGGGTGAGGTAAGAGAGAGAGAGACTTCTGACTTTTGACATCCTTTAATAAATCATATCCCCTGTACACACGTAAACTACCTATGACACATACAAATAAATAAACCTCCATCACAACACCCCCCCCCCCCCACCCCCACCCTCATAACCAACACATACCTGCACTACACCTACAGAGAGAGAAAGAGAGAGAGAACTACAGGAACAGAACATGTTTATGATTTTACATTTCCTTACTACCCAAATGAAATTCCATGTGTTCTTCAGATTCAGCACGTTCTACTTTTGCTCCCATAGCATAATCCGCTCTTAAATCTTTATTATATCCCACATCTAGAACTTTACATTCAGCCACATTGAAGGTCATTTTCTAGGTTTCCAGGTTAATCTTCCTGTTTTACCTTCTTGTTTTACCTCAGAAGACACTATACAGTTTTTCTCTGTATAGGTTACCTTAATTTTGGAATCAGTTTTCATTGTTTGCCAAGAATAACCCAGTCTATATTACTTAAATTCTTTCATACCTTAAGTCAAATTTTATGGGGTGAAAAATTATTGATTTGGAAGAGGTAGTTAACTTACATAAAAAAAACCACAATATATAAAAAATGAATAATTACTTATTCAGTGACATGTAGCACCACTACCCCCTCATGCAAATTGTATCATTGATACATTGATTTTTGCATGAAAAACAAAGCACTGAACTGATGCCATTCTCATATGCAAACTAACAGCACCAAAAATTTGCAGCAATTCAAAACACCTCTCCACATTTTCCCTGCTCTAACACAACTCAAATTTTCTAGTTAATCGAGGGGTATTAGAGCCATATTTACTAACTTTCACTTTCATTTTTCATTTTTACAAGTGTGTTACATCTTTCTAAAAAACATGACATTTATGTTGCTGTCTGAAATTGGTGGCCTATGCCCAAGTTAACCAGTTTTTCCAAACCATGTGACCAGTAGGGATTTAACCCTTTAAGGTGCAAGATCATAATATGTGATTAGAATGTTCTTAACTGAACATTCCAGTGAGGATGTAACAATCACTACCAGTAACTGAAAGCAATGGAATTCTAGAACACTGAATTTTGAGGAAAAAAAACAGTATAAACTAACTAAAAGCACATTCATAAAGCTGATGTAACAATCACCTCTGGTAACTGAAAGCAGTGGAGTTCTAGAACACAATGACTTAAAATTTTTAAAAAGCATTCCAAAAAAACTGCTCTTCAAAGGGTTACGGTTCTTCTCCTATTCCCCCAAACCCATATTTCTAATATACACAGCCCCCCCCCCCCCACCCCACCCCCCATCCTTCTCAGTCAATTTATCAATTTATCCCCCACTGCATTAGACTCACCCCCATCCCCTGCACTAAACCAGATACAGCTCTGTGCTGTAGTAGCTCTCCAAGCTTTCACACCTGATGATCTTGCTGATCTGAATTATGCGCCGGGTGCACAGTCAATGCCTGCATTCTGTGCTGAGCACCAGAAGTGAAGTTAGACCACTCTGAATGGACAAGCTTAGCTTTTCCCACACCTAAAACAAAGCGTGTCCATTTCGAGCGTCTAAATATAGTTTAGCGTTCCGCAACCTGTTTCACTTCTCCTGGGCAAATAAGCAAAAAAAAGCTCTACCTAATCATGGAAAAGTATTTATGCTGGTTTGAGGAAAGGATCAAACAGAAAATGATTCAATCAATAACAGTTGGCCTAGTTTACCTGTTAGAAGATGGAAGGAGAGCCAAAAGGAAAGGATGTAACTACAGCGTACGTCCATGGTGAAATGATCTCTGTCTCTGTCTCGCTCTCTCATGATCTCATACACCTACAGAAAGAGAGAGAGAAGAGGAGGAAATGAAGAAAGCCTCGATTAGTGTGACAGGGAAAAGGAAGTCATGCGCCCTTGCCACAGTTTTTGAACAGCTGTATGGCTCTCTCTCTCTTTCTCTTTCTCTCTCTCTCTCTCTCTTTCCCCTCTCTCTCTCTTCACTTTCCCTCTGATACTTTCAGTCAGGATAAATCCGGTTTTTCCATTTTTAAGATTTTTGTCAAACCCAGTAGTTTTTTCTTGTTTCTTGTTTCTTGTTTCCTGTTGAATTAACAATTTTTTCCCCTACACTCAACGAACGGATTTTGATCTACATAATTTTAAAATGTTAAATGAAATTGGTAGTAGAAACGCTGAGACACAAATGAATTTGTCAATAATTACTGAGAAACATACACTTGGTTGGGTCAGACAGATGTTATTAAACTCTGAGAGACATTACATAGCAAGGTGGTTATCATGAAGTCATAAACATGTAACCAGCAGTTCTGATGACATAACAATGAGCATCGATACTGAAGCAAAAAAGTTATTATGGCTTAAAGTACATAAAAGCACCATTATTGTGGGGGTGCATATAATCTGTATTTAACTTCAATCCCACCTGAAGCAAGAACTACATTTCCCAGCGTCCATTCATAAATAACCCCACAGATTTGTACTTGATAGGCCACTGACTCCACACAATTTAAATTTACGGGAAACAAAGCACCTCACAATCCCATTCAGTCCTAAAGACACAAAATACCATGGGGACATCCATTCCTTTACTGTGCATGAAAACCGCCAATAATGTTCCAATAAGTCATAAATAAGCTGTTAGGTAATACCTTGAATGTTCTTTTGTAAAATTAAGCATTACCGAATCGAAACAGATTCAGAACAGTGACAAATTAATACGCAATTTTTGTGGATGTAAAACTGTTCTTGTCCACTAGATGTCACAGTTTGTGCATACAGTACAAAGCATTATTGTGATCGTGACAATTGTGGTTTTCTGTCGGACAAATGCAGACTGAGTATCGCGGTCATTTTGAAAGCTAAAATTCAGTTTGTTTCTCCAAATTTAGAAACCATTCAGAACCACACATCCAAATCCAAAAAAAAAAAAAAAAAAAAATCACCAGAACAGATTTTATTTCTCCTACTGAAGAAGAATAAATGAAAAACATTCTAGTCAAAGCATAGATTTTTCCATCATGATTGCGTTTCTGTTTCCTGGTCAACAACAGTAATGTATCCATATGGCATCAGCATTCTACAGGAGCTATTACAGTTTAGATTAATTATCTGCCCAGGAACCGATTAGTCTACTAATCAATATACTTTCAACATTCGTCCTGTTAAATAAATACGGGGAAACCTAGAAGGCGGTTGAACACCAATGTCGTTCAACACCCTTAATACCCACGTAACATAGTTGGCTTCTACATAGCCACGGTTTATTACCGCACCCATTTTTCATATTTTTATTATATTTTTTATCGATTATTCCACTGCAGTCACCCTTTGCCCTGTTGACAAATAAAGAGGTCAGCTGTGCAGGATTCAAACAATAGCCCTTCCTTTCCAAAAAAAAAAAAAGTGACATAACTAGCAATGGAGACAATGCTCAGTGTTATCTTTGCTGGTGCATTTTAATTTTTTTTTGTCTCTGGTATAGCATGGGGTGGAAGTGTTGTATGTTTTTTTGATGGCCCTGGGAGAGCTGCATATCTCTGAAGCGAGTGCTTTATGGTTTCATTAATAATGTGCCGCCTCAAGCCTAATGATATTCTCAGCATAATATTTACATCAAGCGCAGGACTGTACTGCGCACGACTCCCTTGTGATAAAATCAATGTTAGACATCTTCATTGTTTTGTTCCTACGAGCCACACTGCATTATGATGAAACACCCTCCCACACACACACACACACACACTGCAGAAAAATATATGGTAAAAGCCTCAGTAACATTTGTTTTGTCCTACTAGATTCAGACATCTGCCACAGAAAAAAAAAAACTCCTGTCTGCCTACCAAATTACTTGGTATGGGGGAACGGAAAAAGACACTCACGCATTTGTCAAATGGCTTTGATTTAATATAATGGGTCAAAATTAGCGGTTCCAAACAAACAAATGCATCCAGACTCTGCTCTTGTCAGCGTGTGGTTAAAGAATGCTCCGTGGTCATCTGAGTCAATTGTGACATCTCAACTAGTTAATCACTGCCAGGCCTTTGGGTAGACAATGCCATGCCCTATACATTCAAAGCCCACGAATCTCAGGATAACACGTCACAATGGACTTTTCTTCCTGGTTTCTAATATTACTTTTATGTTCAGGTAACCGTTAGTTTTACCAGCATAGCATAACCCACAAGGACACTTTAATATTTAAAGTACATTATACCACTTACATTATACCGCATCCCATTGTGAGGATGGGGGAAAAGAGTTTTTATCACTGTGTTGCAAATGCTTTTTTTTCAGGTCAAGCAAGGACAACTCCCCAGAAGACAAATAAAAGGAAGTGTCACAGGGGGACAGACGTGCCTGGTATGACCCCTTTGAAGAGCAGGTTT
The DNA here is from genome assembly GCF_018555375.3 of Anguilla rostrata. Classification (NCBI taxonomy): domain Eukaryota; kingdom Metazoa; phylum Chordata; class Actinopteri; order Anguilliformes; family Anguillidae; genus Anguilla; species Anguilla rostrata. The sequence goes on along the minus strand of NC_057941.1, from coordinate 34,758,781 downwards.
TTATGGAATGTTTGTTTCAAAATTACACGTCAGTATTCTGGAACTCCTGTGCTTCCACTGGCCAGTAGTGATTGTGACATCAGCATCAGAACATTCAGTTAAGAACATTCTAATCACACATTTGTGATCTCACAGCTTTTAGAGGGTTATTTAGGGGGGCATTTCCTCAGACTTTTTTTGGCCCATTTAAAGGCAAATCGTGACTGATTATGAAATGCATCACCACACTGGGATTTCAAGACAACCGAGAAGAGAGAAAATAGAAGTATGCCGACAGTTAAATGAAATTTTAAAATCTCTAAATATACACAAAACATACCGTGGTGAGCCATGAATTTTTTAGGAGATTAAGAGCTTAATGGCCAGATGTGCAGTCGAACCCCCCCCCAAAAAGGAGGCATTAAAGTATTTTCACTTGTCAGCTTCTTTCACATGCTGCAAGGCTACAACACAACCTGACAGGAATGGTTATTACGATATATATGACGTATAGCAGCAAAACTTTCCTTCCTAGCTGATAAAAAATGAAGTAGCCATCCCGTCAGAACAATAAATGAGTAGCTGAATACATAGGCTATGCCTTTCAGCTCAGAAAACATATTTCCCCAGATTTGTTAAATATCTGATCACTGTCTGTAAAATATGAATGCCAAAACTGCTGGGAGCACTGATGTTACATAACAGCACCCTTTTTTCATATAAAGTTCTAGTGATTACGTCCAGCTGGTTTACAGTCATGCCATTTGCTGAGCCTGCCTTTTAGAAGTCTTGTATTCATGCATGTCACAATGACTGTACAAAAAGGGGGAGTAATTAGATTTTTTTCCACCCAATTCAAATAGATTTGGATGTGCATTTCTGCTGACATTGGACAAACAAGTTTTTTTTTTTTTTTTTGGGGGTGGTGGGGGGGGGTGAGATTTCCCCCTTCCTCTTCTTTTAGGCCTCAGACACAATGGCCGTGCCACTCAGCCTGGTGGGCTGTGTTGGACAGAGGAGAGGAGATGATACAAGTGTTTCTGTGCTTTGCTTTCCTTGAAGCACCTCGTTTCTGTGTGGTCTATTTTGCACCGGGGAATTTGCACACCTTTCTGCACAGTCAACAGAAAAAAGCACAAGGCCACTCAGAGATTTCAGTTCCACTCCGCACAGAAACTGAGAGAAATGTCTAAATGAAAGCAGAAGTTAAACAAGTAATGACTCATGTTAACCTCCAAAACCCTCCCAAAGTCACAAAGTTTTCATGTTTCAGTTTCTCGCCAAGAGCAGGCAGTCAAATGCAGAAAGTCGATGTAATATTGATCAAAGAATAAAACTAAGTAATCCAGGAATTGAGGCTACAGCTCTCTTCCTCAGTTTGCTCTTTCTTAAAAAACTATCAATTCTGAAATCAAAGAGGTGCCACGTGGTAGTTGTCATCTTTTAAGGAACATTTCAGAGATGAAATTTGGCACAGAAAAATTTAAGGCCAGGTAAAGGTGCGGTCACGCTAGTCTTTTGTGTTTCATTCACTTCCATTCAAAGGCATGCGGAGGGCGGGAGGAAAGATACGTATCCGTATGCGAAGGATTTTCACATTTCGCTCCGTACCAGAGTTCAGGTTTAGTGAACTTTGACCCGCGAATCCGCTTCACGCAAATGTGTCTGACCAATAGACAACCTTAACGTAACGGGTTGACCCCTAAGCTGAAAAAAAATGGAGGAGGCGATCATTTTGGCTGTATCCCATCATTCAGTATTATTTCATTCAACTTTGAAGGAATATAAGATGCAAACAGGGATAGAGGCAGCATGGTTTGCCGTGTTGCGGGAAACTGGAGTCAATGGTAAACATATCTTATTCTAACATTTTTCAAATCTATTTATTTTAGCGTTTGCAGCCACATAGTTCGTCGTTTAGCTTTGAGTCTCCTGCTGCAGGGTCCCTAATGATTTAGCAAGCGTGAACTGTAGTGTGACCGCACCTTTAGGGATCATTTGTGTATTATGTATGCGTAACAATCGACAAGGGTACGGCTACTATCAACAGGAAAGTGGACAATCGACTCTTCGACAGCTCTTCAACTGTTTGATATTTCACAACTGTGCTATCTCCATATAGACCCGTCAGTGTGAAATGCGTGCACTAAAAATGTGGACCAAAACAACTGGACTGGTAACATTACACTGAAATCATACATATTCCAAAACCATAGAGCAGCTATGAATGCTGAGTTCATTTCGACAAACTGGCTGGATTTCTAGCCTCGCTTTACACTTTTGCTCTGTGTTTTAAACTTCACTTTTAAGAAGGGTCGTGCACAGGAACTAACTGAAATGTCTGAGGTCCGATCTCGTGTTTGTCCTTGATGTTTAGTTTATGTTGGACATTGGTCCTGCAGTAGTCCTTAACCTTTGACCTGGTTGTGTTTACGTTACTGATATTCCGCTGGGACAAATGCGGGGTCATCTGCCGGAAAACAGAGCCCCGAGACCTTCGTCACGGTAACAAGAAATAATCAGAGAATGTAAACGAATGAGAGAGAGAGAGACAGAGAGAGAGAGAGAGAGAGGCGGAAATGGCAACGGTAAAAAAATAATAATAATAAAATAAATAAATAAAAATGCGCCGCTCTGTCGATGCCTGTGCGAACGCCGTTTTGTTGAACGTCACCGAACAGAAAGGCTTGCTCCGCGTGCAGTCGGGCGTGGCGTGCAGGACGCAGCGGAGCGGAATGGCTCCGCTCCATGTAGCGGCGTAGCTCCCGTGCAGAATTAAGAGAACGGAGCGGGGCACACTAATGAACGATGGCAGTCACTGGAGCGTGAGCGCAGACCTGAGTGGGCTCGCCAGGTTCACCCTCGTTGTGAAGAGTCAGTTTAGCCAAGCTTAACATTTTGGATCCAAGGCTGCCGTTGCCCTTGCGGGTTAAAAAAGACCTTTCTGTGGGGCTGGTGCTCAAGGTGAGAAAACGGCACACCGACCTAGAAAAACTGTTTTATGACAACCCAGTTCAATTTTGCAGAATAAGTTTTTACCGAAATTAATGAATGAAGATTAATGACCACAACAATAGTAATGCAAATGTTACATTTTAAAAATCTAATCAAAAATATAAAGTAAAGGGGCACAAGGGCCAGGTGTTTGGGCTCGGGCACCCAAACCCCCCGTCCGCCCCTCCCTCCCCGGCCCCTTTCGAAATGTTCAAAAGTTTAAAAGCTTAACCTGGGTCAGAGGTTGCAAATTATCTCTGGCCAGCAAACCAATACGGAGCACATCTGCTTGGTTTTAACCTGTAACAATATGACTGCGTTGTTCCTGATAGATAAGCAAATAAATTAAAAATTAAAAATCTCACTTTCTCTCAATACCTTATAAATCATGAAATTTCCTTCGTTAATACTGCTTGAGTTAACAAAGAAAAATTAAATTGCTCGATTGAAAAATCGGTTAATTCCTTCCCTGGTGGATCAAGTGATTGACTGGTAGAACTTACATACTGGAACAGGACTGTTTATCACATCAAATGCTTAAAGGTGTTTCATATTCTGACAATTTATTCATGGAACGGGACATTCCGGAAGGATTGTTAAATTGGCAGATGTATGCCCTGAATGGGAAGAGGAAAAGTATGAAAAACTGGGACTTTACATATCAAAAGTAATAGGAATGGATGACAAAATAACTGCAATGAAGATCCCTCCGGCAGCTCTCTGTGCTCTGAGTCTACTTTTCCCTCCAAAGTTTGACTCTGACAGCACAATTTCCATATTTTATGTTTTGCAGGGGTGGGAAGAAACAGCTACTGCCTGAGAAATTGAATTGAATAAATCTTGAAACCAACACGTGCCGATAATTATTTGTCTTTAAAAGATAAAATAAATACTCAATGGGAGGGAGGGGGCAGGGCTGTTTGGATGTACAGTAAACCTGTGGGATTATGCATGTGGGAAAAACCAAAAGAGATAAAGTTACTCTTGTGATGTAAGCACTGTTCCTGTAATATGACTAAAATGGTAAACATCCGATCACGCACCACACACACTCGTACACACACACGCACGTAAATCCTTTGATGCACAGTGACAAGGACAAAGTTGTGGCCTGCCGGGCTGCTCAAAGACAGTGATAGCGGCTGAAGGAAGGGGGAATACGTGACGTTTATCCCGCCAGCCTGTGGACAACATTCCAGCCGTCCCTTTCAGAACCGCGACACTCGAGCCGAGAAGCTGTGCCTGTAAACGCACAGCCCCGCATTGGGCGGAAAATTATTAAAAAACTAATTAAAAAAATTTAAAAAATGAATAGGTTATTTGCTAACTGTTTATTGCTTTTCCATCAACAAATATACCAAAAATTATTATGATAATAATCTTGCCTGACAATAACATGACAGTACATGAATATTCATTTTAAAAGACATCGCTTTAATACAAGCGCTACAACCTTTCCAAGAAAAGAATATCTAGATAACTATGTAACCATACAGATTTCATTGATATGTCAGGATCAAACCAGCCTTCTATAATAGTATTCTTGGAGGATGTTAAAAAAAGGTTGTTTATTAAACAGCCAGTGCATTACAGCCAGCACTAGCTATTGGGTAAAGATGTCTTAGGATGGGCAAATGCATATGTATTAGGCATACATTTTCCCCAAAATACAGATGACCTCACAAGAGAGAACTTAAACAGAAAAAGCAGATAAGAAGATAAATGCTGGACACTTTGTGGAAAAATAACAGTAATAAATTCATAATTCCTCAGTCTACGTGCGGGCGTATGTCATTGCCTTCACCTGTGGATGATTTATTTAAAAGTACAAACAAAAAGTTTTTAATTTCCTTTGGAAATGGTCAACCTGACATGATTAAAAGAGCATGCTTGCATAATGACTACAAATGTGGGGGCCATTAATCTATTAAATCTAAAGGCGTTTAATTAATTTGGCAGGGAAAAAAAGCCAACTTACTGTTCTCCATATTAAGTTTGCTTGAAATCATGAACTTACTATTCTCCTTATTCTTCTTGTTCCTCATCAATTTTCTGTATGTTGCTCCTTCAACAGCTTTACACTCAGACCTACCAAATTTGCATCACCAATGCATTACTCGTGCTTTTTGTAGCTCAGATATTTTAAATTAGATATAACATTTTTATATCGAACATTTTATCATTGATTAAAGTCGATGGAACATTCAGGATCTGAACAACATGCAGCTGAAGTCACAATTAGCCACTGAAGCTGTGTCTCTCTTGCAAAGGTGAGTGACTTTAGCAACATCAATGCTGGTTCAATCCAAGGGGCTAAGACTGAGCTTTGTTTTTGAAGCTCACTTCCTGGTCTTTTTGAGAGACGTTGCTCTCTTATGCCAGCATGGTTGACTTTAGTACATGTCTTTCAGACACCTGTTTTAGTGTCGGTCAATGACACCAATGCAATAAAAATTCAAAGTCAATCATTTTCCCCCACAAGAACATATAGACGTAAAACGTGTTTTTTCTTTGTATAGTATCTCCCCATTTGTCGTTTTGTTACGTTATGGTGTCATTTGGACATATTTTAATATTTTGTGGACAAAGCAGGGACAGTTTACGTCACTGCATGTCATTCGGTGGAGGGTATATCTCACACACAATTAAATTCCTAAAGAATTCCTAATAAGTACGCTATTTTCATTTATTTTATTTTCATTTTTCTATTGTGGCATTATATGTATTATTTGATGACTTTTGGACCGTGAATACTTTTTTTAAAGATGTTATTATTGATTAGTAATTCCATTGGGGTGGTGGGTTCCCAGCCAGGGCCTGGTTGTTTTAGACGGCCTTGGGACCTCTGTGTGACCTTGGCTCTGTCTCTGTCCAGGCTGGGACTAGTCTGTTATTTCTCTATTTTCCTTTATCACACTCACTGTGGGCCAAAGCAGGCTATGCACAGGCCGTTGTGTTTACTGTGTAGAAAGGAGAACTAAGATTTTGTTTTGTTTGCAAATGGTGGCACAGGCCTCCCGTAAATTAACAATGCAGTAAAAAGAAAATGGCTGGCATTTCTTTTATTAGCATTACTATGAGAAACGTTACAAAATGGGGCTGTGGGTCCTGCTATGTAGGGGTGAGTTATGTGCAGTTGACCTCTGACCTCTACTGGGATGTATCCAAGGTCTGGAACTAGTAAAACTTTAATAAATGATGCAATCATCTGAATAAGGCACATCGCTGATGCCAACAGTGATTCCCTACTGTCTTCCACATTAAGGTTCCCCCTGAAAGAGCACACTTCACTGTTCAGCACAATGTCGTCGCAAAATGGACTGCAACAAAGAAAAAAAACCCTTTGTGATTAATTGAACAATAAATGGATAGTACGCTATGTGAAATTACACAAGCCCCTCAGGAATAGGCACATAAATAACATCAGCAAGTACTGTAACATTAAAAAAAGAACATTAAAATAAATCAACACTGCGTAACGTGATGCTTAGGCACGTACATTGAGTCTAATGGAGAAATTCCAAAAATGTGCACTGCCGTATCAAATTTACTGTATATGGAGGCGTAGATTTTGAATTTACTGTCTCTGTTCAAGGGTAGCAGCTCCCTGGAGGGCTGGGTGGGGCACTCTGGAGGTCTTTCTTGTTTAGTGTAGTCTTGATAAATGTGGGGGGGGTGGTGGGGCGGGGAGGAAAGAGCGGGTCGGTGCAGGTTTGTTTGGCGGGTGGATGGATGGGAGGGGGGCGGGGGGGCGGAGGGCATCTGTGCAGTTCTGTGAGAAACGCCGCTGGTTTGGGCGGCGTCCAGCGCATGTGCACGGGGTCGCCGCTGCGTTGCAGATCTGGCCGCGCAACAGAAGCTTCGCCGGCGGAAACGACAACAGGAAGCAGCGAGCACTCCTCTTTCGCCCCGGCCATGTTTTTACGTGCTCGCCAGGGCCTGACACAAGATTTAGAACAGACGCAGCTGTTCTGAGCAGAATGGAGTGTGTATGGGGGGTGGGGTGTGCTCAGTGCCGTGTTTGGCTTCAACAATAATCAGTGTAATCTGCAGTGTCTCCTCCCACACCATATGGGCATGTCAGTGGTGAGCATATTCAAGAGTGCCAATTCCATTTCAACTTGGTGAGGTTGGGGGGGGGGGGGGTGGCATGCAACAAACAGACAATTTTCTCTAGAATTTTTCTTTTGGGGGGGGGGGCACTAAGAGTACCACCCAATACAGCATGATAATATTTGGGGGGACCAATTGATATTTCCAACTCCCCCCCCCTTCCTGAAAAACAGTGTATTCCGGGGTGGAAAATGATGGAGAGTCCATCGGTTCACCAAGTCCAGACTGTCAGGTGGTTGGAGGGACGTCCTGAATTTATATGGTTACTGAGGGGCTATAACTACAGGGGTGGGTTGCTACTGTGAGGAGCCTCCTTTCAAATGATAGATCAAGGCCTTCAGTGCTATAAAAAATACTGAGGGCAGACATTCAGTGAAGGAGCCTTTCAATGCCATTTGCAGTAAGAACATCACACTTATAGTTGGGAGAGAGAAGACAAATAATTCACCACAGTACAGACAGATTTTGACATTTTAATTTCAAACACGACCTGCCCAGGTCAATATAGCAAATGGTAACAGTAAAAAAAAACGACATTAGCAAGGTAGTAACTCAGAAGCGCATATCGCTAATTGTAGGAAAGTATTATGAATAATATCAGCAAAAATTACATGCTGTATGACTTTTATTAGACAAGTTTCTAACAAGAGCCAGTCTCTTTTAATAACCACAGATACATGACCGTGGTAACATGAAAGCAGTTCGTTAATGTGTGCCCGGTGGGTTTGACACCTCAGCCTGATTAGCATATTCCTAATTGCTCAAGTGTTTTTGTTTTTTCACGGTGACCTTAATTTGAAAGAAATATTATATTATATTTTGAGACGGATATTTTTGAAAAATTCTCTGAGGCGCACATACAGGACATTTTCAGCCCGTTTTGACCCATGCAGCTGTGAAAGCATACTCCTTAAAATCCCATCAGTGGTTCATATAAATAGCCAAACATGGTACCACTCATAACACGGGCAAGCCTTTATCTGCAAAGGTTTGCAGCTGCCGTAAATGGTGAGCCATTTTGAATATTTCCTTTTCTTTTCCTTCACTAATTTGGGATTGGCTGCGGTGTAATCCCCTCATTGTGGGGACCACTGCACCTGAAGTGCATGCACCCCTGCAATTGGCCGTAGGCTTCCACACAAGCCTAATGCACTCCTGCAATTGGCTGTGCCCTTTCACACAGCCCCACAACCTTTTTTTGGACCAATCACATGTCATGTCCCCTTACATGCTGAGAGAACTTTGCAGTGCAGGCGTAGGTGATGAATGAAACCCTGGATGAGCTTTGAGTCTGGAGCCTCGCCACCACAGACATTGCATGTATGTAGAATAGGAATAGCTGCCAGGGATTTAATTGTTGTTTACATTTCTTTCTTTATTATGATGTACTCACATGCACTCAGAACATTTACATGTATATTCTGTACACATACTATTCAGAACCTGCATGCACATATTCTAAATGGTCACATATGAATATAGTGGAAAATATATTTTTTTAGTCAGGTCTAGTTTTGTGTGTGAATGTGCACGTGTGCGCATGTGTGTGTGCACGTGTGCACATGTGTGTGTGTGTGTGTGTGTGTGGGATTTACCTTTGACTTCCATCTGTATACCCCTTTATTTCGCTAAAATAAAACTAGGCAGGATTACTACTGGGAGTGCGGAAGGTGATCTCTAAAAAAAGTTCCAACAAAGTGTTCAACCAGAACCGGAATTTGGAGTGCAGTATTGATCCCGCTGAGAAGGTCAGAAAATTCAATCACACCTTTTTATGGAAGTTTTATGGGTGTGTTTTATGTGCCCTATGACTAATTTACAGTGACATAAACTATGCATCCATCTGATTTAGTGCATTGGAGAATGTCATTGACACTTTCATTAGCAATGGCTTTTTCATGCATTGTTTACGGAAGCTTAATCCATTCACTATATGTATTATACTACTTTGTTACAGCTCACAATTTTAACTGAGACTGCAATCTTAGCTCGCGAGTACACTAGTATGCTTATAGTTGCAAAAAATGGTGTTTTGACCATCAGAGTAGCCTTGATGAGCAAGGCAAGCACCAAGTTTAAAGGTGCGGGAAACTGGATTCAAATTGCGGTTGTTTTCTCCAGAAGTGACCATTTTCGTTGTTATTGTTACATAAATAATACCCAGTTAACACCCATTAAAACGACACAACAGCAAAGAAATCACAGGTTTCAGTTTTCTGGACCTTTAATCTTCCTTGCAATAATTTACATACGAGCCGGCTCCTCCTCTCATTTGCCTTAGCACAATTTCTACTCCAAAAACAGCTTCTGAATTCCTCTTTTCATGTGATGGATAATTTGAATTCAGTCACTGGGAATTGGACAAATAATAATTTTTTGCAGTGAAATTAATTTACATAACACAATTTAAATATGTATGATCCAGATGGTGCATTGTGTATTTTATGGCAGAACTACAGGGGAATCCTTGTCTTCCTGCCTGTACCCTGCGAACACTGCCTGTAACCTAGAAACACAAGCTGTACACTGTGACCACTCTCTGATAACTCTCCTGTAACAATTTGGATTCCTTAATTTGTTTTTCGATAAGAGAGTATAGCTGGGTATGTGGAGGGTGTCTCTAATGTGTGGCTGGCAGATAGGCTTTGGCTTTATATAGGTATTTGGTTTTTATATGCATTTGGGCTGTATGAAAGAAAATGCACAGAAGTGGGTAAACTGCGAATTGCAGTCCCTCTGAAGCAGATGTGAACACATGAACACATATACCATACATGCACACACAGAGACACACACTGGGGTGTTATTCGTAAAGTTCAGAACCAGCTTTTCCGGAACAATAAAGTTACGCACCAGAATTCTCCAAATCATTACCATGGGCTTAACGCACATTTTTAATGCTGGGAATATTTTTTGGGATATTATTGATGGAGATGCCCCGCTTAACGGCCAGCATCCTCTGCACCCCATAAAAGTGAAGCAGAGAGCCGCCATTTTGGATGCCTTATTGTCACTGTAGGTGATCTACTGAGAATTGTAGGCATACATTTGCAACCGCCCCTATTGACTTTTAATGATCCCAGACACCTTGACCTTTTTTAACTCTCAGTACGTTTTTATGTGCCGTTGTTTTTACATGTACCACTGGATTTTTAGTCTGGTGTTTTTATTTTTCGTCACTTGTCGACTGTATTGCTTTTGTCTTGTGTCCCTGTTGTTTCTCTTTTGCAGTGTTTTTGACAAAGAAATCTCCCATTGGGGATTCATTTTAAAAAAACAATCTATTTAACAAGTGCGTTCCATTAATTCATTAAAAACTCCCGGCCTGGCTTGAGTGCTTTATTTAGTCATTAGCTTTCTGGTTCTCAGAACTCAACACAGCTTTTTTCTTCTTGGAATTTCAGGTTTATACATTTGCATTTTGAAGACCGAACCAGACAGTGTGTGAATATGAATAATTATTTAACATCCACTTGTCAGGTTTGGTGCACCACTTTACACTGCGAGCCAAGTTCACAGTGAATCATCCAAATCCCTGAGTTATGGAGGGGGATGCATATTTTAGGTTTTTACAAGTCATGGTTCAGCTTAACATAAAAAACCACAGAATATACGACATGGTCAATGACCCTGTCCCTCGCTATTGTACCTTCGGCTCTCGCTTACTGGCAGTGGGAGAAGTAATAACCCAATTTGCTTTCTGGAAAACAGACCCATTGAAACTTCCCCACACCTTCTTCAGTCTATTGACACCAGCACAAGCCTAATCACTTTCTAATTGCTGTAGATTGTGAATACGGAGGCTTCTGGAAAGCCACTAACAAACAAGCCCTGCAATCCTCCCAAAATTCATAGAAAATCTGGATATTTAAGATGGCTCCTTGGGCTAGAAATAGGGCATAGGGTTAGAAATTAGGGCTAGGGTTAGGGTTGGGTTTAGGAAAGCCCTTAGTATTAGGGTTGTGGCAGAATTAGGGTAATGTTTAGGCACTAAAGATAAGGCTAGTGTGAGGGCTGGTCTATTGGGGCATGAGACATTATCCATCCATCCATTATCTATACCTGCTTGTCCTGGGCAGGGTCGTGGAGGGTGCTGAAGCCTATCCCAGCATGCATTGGGTGAGAGGCAGGAATACACCCTGGACAGGCCGCCAATCTATCGCAGGGCACACACACCATTCACTCACACACTCATACCTATGGCCAATTTAAAGGCCCCAAACACAGGGATCAACCCAACACAGAAAGGCCCAGGCCAGGACTTGAACCTAGGACCTTCATGCAGTGAGGCACATACAGTGCTACCCACTGCACCACCTAGATCATTTGAAATTAATACGTAATTGAAATGACTCATAGGGCTGGAGATATAGGGTACAATAGGGTATAATTTTGAAGTATTATTGTGCATCCACTGTGCAGCATACCCTGTATGGTCTTCTCTTTTAAGGACATTAAAATAATGTTCGGCTATTTGGAAAGCACAAGAATTATTTTTCTCGTTATGGTTCATTTAGCTGTTTCTGCTGTAATGGAGAAAAATCCAATGAAAGCCACCTTATAATGTCACTTCATAATATCCCATAGAGGACCAACATTAAAATTACTTACCTCTCCACCCGCTGACTGAGAGTCATTATGTCCAGTGTGCAGTAGAGCCACACTTTTTCAGACCTGCATTACGTCCCTAAGTATTCCTGCGTGGGTCATTCCAGTTCTGAAGTTTGTTAAACCATTTCTTTCCAGTCTACTCCATGCTTGTGGTTCCTCGACCATTTTAACAACACAGTTAACGCCACCGTACGTGCTAAATCTTCGCTGCATGAACTTCTATCTCTATAACATCACACTAGCGCAACATAACGCAGCTACCACACTGGGAGTTTTTTTACCTTGTGTACTTGCTTTTTGGGGGTTCAGGCCTGGTCTTTTGCTCTGTTTCTTAGTCTTTTTCTGCTACTCTGTAAAGTGTCTTTGCGACAGTTCTCTGTAAAATGTGCTATACAAATAAAATTGATTTGATTTGACTATGCTAATTGTTCTTTAGTTGACTAAAATAATTTTTAAAATGAGTTAGGATGTTTTTAGTTACTATTTTCAGTAACTAGCCAACTGGAGCAAATCTTTTTTTTAATATATATATTTTGTGTTTGATTAGATTAACTGGACAATTCTGAAAGTGTCTCCATATTTATTCATGGAAAATGGCCATAGTGCTGTTTGGCTGTCAAACATAATTCATAATTCACTCATTGGTATTATGTACTTTCTGTCCTGAAATTGCATTTTGTAGACATTTGGAGGTATGGCTTATTTTCTCAATCTTCTCTCAATTTTCTTTTTCGATAAAATGCGCACATAAAGCGCGTCGTGTATTTTATCACTTGTAAAGGAAGAAAAACAACTTGCTATTTTTGGGACTATAAGTCAATGGGAGGCCGCTAAAGAGCCTCTAAATCTTACGAAATAAAATGGTCAGGTTGAGTGCGCTGCTTTTTTAGTTCATGTGTTTGGCTCGAGTCGATCCTGATGCGTGAAATCGATGCCCAGACCATTTGTTCTCCTCCTGATGCTGCTTTTCCAGCTAAACTCGATAGGAGTTTGTACTTAGGAATGGCATTCAATTCAAATTAGTCTCAGGCCAGGGAGAGACAAAATGTTCGAAACGGCACTGCTGTACCGTACCAAAACAAGCATCCTCTAAATTGACTCTATTAATTTAATCTGCGCAAAGTTAATAAAATAAAAACTACCAAGAATTTTTTTTTTTTAAACAACAGCCTCTCACAAATAATTTTGTAGAGGTACAGACATGGCAAACATGGACAAAAACAACAGGATATGAGAACAGGTCTTGGAACACGTCCACCAAAACAAAAAACAATCCAAATTCTAAAAAGATTACTCAGATGGAGAGTAAACTTTGGAAAAAATAACATAAAGATACATTGTACAAATGCATTATATTGTACAGAAAAGGTTTACATCTCACAGAATAAAAATACTGGACGTTGGAGACGCTCAATTTTGTTTGAATAATGAAATTACCATAGCCAGGGTTACCTGGTTCAGCATTCTACACACTCATATCCGATACAACTGACATATTGGATTTCTATATATAATATACACGGTCATCTGTTTGCACGTTTAATGTATTGCTGATTCAATTCCATTCATTAAACTGAGATTGAATCCTCTATTGTGTTCCATCCAACCTTGCCAACACCTCTACATGTGACTCGTTTTACTTGTGAGTGGAACATAGGCAACATACAGGAGAAGACTACAGCTTCAGCAGTTACATTATCCACATCCAATTCCGGCAGAATCTGACTTCCTTATCAAATCAAATCCAGTCCATACCAGATTTGCGTGTGTGTGTGTGTGTGTGTGTGTGTAGATCACAACCATCAAATGCGACGTGTCAGATTTGTCAAGACGTGGGATATACATTGCAGAAGAAGACAAATGTTAATGCAGTGGTTGTGAAATGGAACCTGTACAACCAGCTGTGACGTAGGGCCCAATTCTGCCTTGAGTGGTGCTTACCTGCATCGGCAATACGTCCACCCTCACCAAGCTAATGCTCGTTCTCACAAGGCTAATGATAAGCTATCGCTTGTCTCTGAAACACGCAGTTCACGCTGAGTTGCACTGATAATTAGATTAGCTTGACCTGAACTAAGCCCATACAAGGAAAATGTGAATCTCCCCATTGCAGATTACACTTGCTTCATTAAAAACCTATTTGTCAGGAATAGGCCCAGCACCAGCCGAAGCAGAATAAAATAGAGAGAAACAGTGTATCAATGAAGACAAAAATCAGAAAAACTTGAGTACCATGAACATGAGAAATAAGTAGCATGCTGAACTGAACTAAACAAATGCAAACTAAGGACAGCTGAAGTGTGATACTGAGCAGTAGGACTGGGGCAGCACTCTCTATTTGAGCTCCTTTCACACACTGTTTGGAAACTGATTCGGTATGCTGGAGACTTAAGGTTTAAGTGAGTGGGTAACATTGTAGGCGTCAGGAGCAATGTACATTATTGTTTGAATGTAATCCTCTCTAAATTAAACTTCGTTTATCCTCCCACATGCACAGTAAAATGTCCAGTGTTAATTAAACTCCAACAGAATGCACGAGTCCAGTAGGAACCATATATTCTCTGTAAGTGTCCATTTTACTGTGGAGTGGCGGTCATAGCAACAGTGGAAAGACGCACATTTAGTATATTATTGATTGTGTTTTCTATTTTTTTTTTTATGAAAAGTGTGACTCATTTTAAATATAATGCAGACAGATTCGCATTGGATATTATAAGGTTGTTGAGCCGACTTGTCAGTCCATAAGTCTGAGTCCATAAGTGCAATGAAAATGAACGAAGACGTTAATGTCAATAAGGTATAACAGTGTTCCTTCCTGGCCATACAAATAGGGCCTAATAGGTTTAATAGTGGAAAGTTCCCCCTCCCCCTACATTCATTCTTAACGGCATGTTATGAAGGCTCCCAAGCATGGTCATTAGCCGCCTCTGACCTGCAGGCAGCAGCAGCAGGTTGCACTATGATTGGCTGAGTTTGGACTTAATTCTGAATTAAGCGAATCCAGAATTTAAGGCTTTAAATCTTGCTTTATCTCTGCAGCCTTTGCTCACACACACACAAAAAAATGTTTTGTGCAAGCAATTTGTAAATTAATAAATGGCGGGGGAAGAAAACCCATTCATTTATCTCATTTTCAGGCCAAGGGCTGGAGGGTTAAATCCCTATTCAGGTCATTCTTTTTTTTTTTTTTTAAACAATACCGATAATGTTCGAATCTTTCCATGTAAGGAGTGACAAATATTGGCAGATTCCTTGATGATGAATGATTGTTGCTCAGTTTTTTTTTACAACAGCGTTTTACAATTGATTTTGGCAGACAGTAGCAAGGTATTATGCACCACAATTTCAGCAACCTGAACACTAAAAAGTGTTTAGTCAGGGAGAAGAGAATTAGTGCATCAATGAGTAGATTTAATGCGATAATGCAAAAAAAAGAAAAAAAAAGATAAAGAACACAGTGGCAATATTGATGTTTTGCTGCTGTTGCTTCCAATACTTCAGTTTTTCTTCGGGTACAGCTTGGCTGACAGTGGAAATAAATTCCACTCCATGAACATACACAGGAATGTGTCAACTTTGATTAAAAAAACAACTTTCTTTCTATGATTCCAATTTCTAGGTTTCCTTTTTTTACCGAAACCAGGAGGGATTCTAAACTGGCAATACAAATATGGTAACGGATAGGGTAAAAAAAAGGATTTTCCCATAAAACAAAATACAGCTTCTTGGTCATGAATGTGATATTTTCAGTATCCAGCACCTCTGTAGTTTTGTGACAAGGCCACAGTAATGTTAAGTAATGAGGTACCATTCTTGCGTTAAACACTTGCGTTATTACACGGTAATTACAGAGGCAGGGACCGTGTAACTACTGTGTATACACATGTTATACAGTACTTAACCAGATCTTTGTAGCTGTAGTTAAGGCATTTTTTTCTACTCATTTGGACTGCAATTGCAATAATAGTTCATTGCAATCTCAATGATCATTCTAACAAGCTAATTCTTTATGATTTTGTCACCACTATCAAGACATAAGGACTTGCAAACTTTTAGAGATGAAAATTCCAAATTCTGGGACAAATCCATCCATTACCATCATGGAAGCATAAACAGTGATTGCAATAATGTTACCAAAATACTGTTATACCATTCACTACAGACTATGTTCATGAGTTAATATTGACCGCCTCATTACGCCTAATGACTTGATGCTAAATGAATGCTTTCGATGCAAAGTTGTGTTATTTTATGACGCTTAATATCAATCCTAGCATTATGACGCCAAATATAAATCCTAACACAAGAATATGTCCTTTATGTGCAATTTGAGTCACGTTATGATTTTACATTTGTAATTATAAAATTATATTTACTTTTGTTTTAATACAGCTATTTATTATTTTATCTTATCAAAAATTCATCCTCCTCTATTTATCTCACATGTTCTTGACTTTAAAAGCAATTCTGGGGAATTCCATGGAGTTTATATTTGTCTAGATCACACAGTGTGTGTGTGTGTGTGTGTGTGTGTGTGTATGTGTATGTGCATGTGTGTGTGTGCGCCTGTACATATAAACTGAAGCAATTCAGGTTGGATCGTCAGGAATTGAACCTGCAACCGTTATATTCTAATTGTTATATTAACAATTTTACTGGGCCAAGATTTTGCTCCTCGTATTCGCTCCTCGTGATGATATCAGCAGATCGCCTATCCTCTCTGACGACTATGTCCTCTCAACAAAAAAACTGACTAAAGGGAGGGGCCATGCCCCCTTTAGCACAGTGTTTAGCAAGTGAGTTGTCTGAGTTTTGAATTATAACTGTTGCCTTGTGCCCTGTTTGTGCAGATTGCAAGTGCTTGTCTTGCTAGACTGATGTAGGACATACAAATTGAATCCAGTAACATTGCAAACGATAACTGAGACATTAAAAATGCAGACTGATACATTGCAAACGATAACTGATACATTTCAAATGATAACTGTTACACGACATTGAAGAAAAAGCAGAAAAACACCAAAAATGTCAGTCTTTGCCCAAACCTGAGTGCTTGTCCTTTCTCTCCACTGCCGTAAAACCTATTTAGCTTCACTAAGGAGCCCACCAACGTCTCTGTGTTCCCCTCTGTCCCTGGTGCCTCTCCCAAAATGGCAGACATTGACCTTTTGGAGATTCGGAAAATGTGATACTGGTACAATGTCATATAATCGCAGTACAGAAGAGTCATCTGGTTCAGGGGGAAATTGATTCAGTTTTGTAGACTTGTAGATTTGTAGTAAAAACAAGACCAGGTCAAAACCTAGTATATGGCTGGACTTAACACACGTGATCTGGGAGACCAATGGTGTGACTTCATCACTCACTCAATCACTCACTCAGTCAGTCACAGACGTTCGCGTTTGTAGGGCTGGCCCCGCTGTTGCGGTCCAGCCAGACTGCGCATCGGGCCAGCAGACTGCGCATCGGGCCAGCAGACTGCACATTGGACCAGCAGACTGCACATCGGGCCAGCAGACTGCGCATCGGGCCAGCAGACTGCGCATCGGGCCAGCAGACTGCACATCGGGCCAGCAGACTGTGCATCGGGCCACCAGACTGCGCATCGGACCAGCTGACTGCGCATCGGGCCAGCAGACTGCACATCGGGCCAGCAGACTGCACATCGGACCAGCAGACTGCATTCTGGACCAGCAGACTGCGTATTGGACCAGCAGATTGTGCATCGGGCCAGCAGACTGCGCATCGGGCCAGCAGACTGCACATCGGGCCAGCAGACTGCACATCGGACCAGCAGACTGCGCATCGGGCCAGCAGACTGCACATTGGACCAGCAGACTGCGCATCGGGCCAGCAGACTGCGCATCGGGCCAGCAGACTGCACATCGGACCAGCAGACTGCACATCGGGCCAGCAGACTGCACATCGGGCCAGCAGACTGCGTATCGGACCAGCAGACTGCGCATCGGGCCAGCAGACTGCACATCGGACCAGCAGACTGCACATCGGGCCAGCAGACTGCACATCGGACCAGCAGACTGCGCATCGGGCCAGCAGACTGCACATCGGGCCAGCAGACTGCACATCGGACCAGCAGACTGCATTCTGGACCAGCAGACTGCGTATTGGACCAGCAGATTGTGCATCGGGCCAGCAGACTGCGCATCGGGCCAGCAGACTGCACATCGGGCCAGCAGACTGCACATCGGACCAGCAGACTGCGCATCGGACCAGCAGACTGCACATCGGACCAGCAGACTGCGCATCGGGCCAGCAGACTGCGCATCGGGCCAGCAGACTGCACATCGGGCCAGCAGACTGCACATCGGGCCAGCAGACTGCACATCGGGCCAGCAGACTGCGTATCGGACCAGCAGACTGCACATCGGACCAGCAGACTGCACATCGGACCAGCAGACTGCACATCGGGCCAGCAGACTGCACATCGGGCCAGCAGACTGCGTATCGGACCAGCAGACTGCACATCGGACCAGCAGACTGTGCATTGTACCAGCAGACTGTGCATCGGACCAGCAGACTGCTTATCGGACCAGCTGTGCATCGGGCCAGCAGACTGCGCATCGGGCCACAAGATTGCACATCAGGCCAGCAGACTGCGTATCGGATCAGCAGACTGCGGCAATGTTCTCAGAGAGGGGACGGTTTGGTGTCCAGTACCACCCCGAACGTCCTTGCTAATGAAGAGGGTTGCACTGCTGTGACATACATCTATGTTCAGGGTTAAACCAGCTCTTGCAGAGTACATATGGTTCCAGTTGGACTCATACAATGTACTCAGTTAGAGTTGAATTGACAACCGGACAGTTTACTGTGTACCTCAGGTACTTCAGAGCTGTGCTGTGTGGGCGAATGGAAGACTTGCTCCACAAGTGAGAACCGCAATCCAATTGCGCCTAAACCCTGTGACATTCGCATTTTTGGCAGAAAGCGAGACAAGAGAGAGTACAAAATTAAACAGTCTGTACTCTCTGTAACGATGTGGACTGAGTCAGTGTGTACTTCCTATGTGAATGGGGGATTGGGGCGTGTGGTGGGGGGGGGTGTGTATTAAATTGATGCATAGCATCAAAAACACTTCCTTGAGAAGATCATGGTGAGTCAGACTCTACGGTCTAGAGTGAGAAGTCAGTTTTCTCTCCATTCCCACACCATTCCTCAAGGGAAGAAAAGTGATGGACACTGGTTAAAAGGAGAGAGAGAGAGAGACAGAGAGAGAGTGTGAGAGACAGAGAGAAAGTACAAGAGAGAGGGCGAGAGAGAGACAGACTGACAGACAGACAGAGAGAAACAGAAAGAGTGTGTGTGAAAGAGAGCAAGAAGGCAAGAGAAAGAGATGGAGAGAGAGAGAGAGAGAGAGATGGACCAATTCAAGCCAGAAAAAGTTATTCCCACCCCAGACAAAATGTGTCACAGGTCCCTCCACCGCATAATCCCCTTTGGGGTTTGAGTATGAGAGCACGTCTCTGTTTATGTGTTTCCCGTTTTGTGCAAAGAACAGTCCTGGCTTCAGTCAAAGCACAGTCCCTCACATTCATCAAAATCATAAATTAGACTTGTTGTACGGCTATAACAGTCTGTAGCTAAATATTGTTCTCTCTCTTTTGCCCTGTGACAACATCATCAACATCATCACTTGCTCGGCGAACAAGGGAACCAGCCACACATTGTTATGAAATGTTGTTGTGAAATTCAACTTTCCATTTTTTTTTTACATTTTTACCATGATTTATGAATTGCAATTGGTGTTGTAAGCCATAATTAAAACAGTTTGTTGAAAATGGCACAGTTATTGATTTTCAAAGGTCATACGCTTCTCAGACACATACACACGCACACATACATATGCACACACGTACACATACACACATACACATGCATGCGCACACACAAAAACACACACATACACACACGCACACACACACACACACACACACATACACGAACACCCACACCATGTCACATGATTGATTTCAGAGAAATATCATCATGACAGCCATGCAAACAGAAAAAAGTCCCTCCCTCCAGGGCCAACTGTGTCGCGTTAGAGTCATCACTGACGCAGCTAGGCGGCGGGGGGCTACGTGCTCACCACCCCACCCGTCACATAGTGACCTGCAGCCCGCAGCTTGCTGTTCTGCATGTGCATGCGTGTGCATGCGACGCTGTGAATGCGCCACTGTCACAAGCATCAGTAGCTCTGGGTCAGAATGCGGGTATCTGCCGTTTTTATCCAATCAACATGCCAGGTGCATGCTCAGAGCTGTTGGCGGGTGGGGTGGGGGAGGGGGGGGGGTGGGACTGGGGACGGGATTCTGGGAGATTTCTGTAGAGGTGGCTTGTTTTGTTCTGGGTGCTCAGAGCTGGTGGCAGGGTGGGTGGGATGGGTGGGGGGGGTGGGACTGGGAGTCTGGGAGATTTCTGTAGAGGTGGCTTGTTTTGTTCTGGGTGCTCAGAGCTGGTGGCAGGGTGGGTGGGATGGGTGGGGGGGGGGGGGTGGGACTGGGATTCTGGGAGATTTCTGTAGAGGTGGCTTGTCTTGCTCTGGGCGCTCAGAGCTGGTGGTGGGTGGGGTTGGGGATGCGACTGGGGGCTGGGATTCTGGGAGATTTCTGTAGAGGTGGCTTGTTCTGTTCTGGGGCAGAGTTCAGTTTTCACATGGGAAGCCTCCTCTGAAATCGGCATTGCCATTCCTGGGAGTACGGCAAAGGGCAGCGACCACAAATGGGCATGGGGAAAATGCACAGTGAGCTTCTGCGACTGAACACACTGAGCCATGCTACATACACAGCATTCTGAACGCAGAGACAATAAATCAGGAAAACAGGTCATCGTAGCTATAAAATGAACAAGAGAGGAAGCATCCGTAGTTGAACACATTGAGCCATGTTATATAGACAGTATTTTGAAAGCAGAAAAGATAAAACAGAAAGTAGATTACATAGCTATCAAATGAACAAAAGGCCAAACATTGACACTGATTGCAAAAAAAAATAAAACATACCTGGACTGTACAGAAGTATACAGCTTACTAAAATTGACTAGTTGTTGCATTTATTTACAAATTATAAGTCCTGAATAAAAAATCTGGAATATCTGGAAATGAAGTCTTAAAACAGGCGTTTATTTCCCATTCTTAGGCCATTTCGAATAGTTCAGTTGTATACAGAGGCTTTAGAACAGCAACTTTCATTTCTCTGACTGAACATTAAAAATTCTAGAAGCAAGTTTCCATTGGATGTGGGAGAAGTCCCCCATGTGTCTGATGGTGAGGCGATAGCATTTTTCATCCAGCACCGCTGAGTCATATTGACTAGTTCTGTCAAACGGGATCCTCCTGAGATGAATGTCTGACAGGCCGGTGATTTGATCATAGGGTGTTTGGGGAAGGTGGGATGAGGGGAGGGGGAGGGTTTGGGTGGAGTTGTGGGTTGGCAGGGGCGGTTGCAACTTTCAGGGACATCAGAACTGATGACAGATGTGATTTTGGATGGACTGTAGGTCTGTGTTTATTTATTTGGGGGTGAAGTGCGGGGTATTATTTCCAAGGCTGTCTCACACGCATGAGGGTGGCTGGCCTCAGTTCCGTTATACTAGGATATGTACTGTATATATAATGTGTGCTGTATTTGAGTACAGTGTCTTTGTATATTTATATAGTGTCTGTTATTCTGTTACGCTTATTGGTGACTGCTGTGTATACATTGTTGTTGCTGTATCGTGTTTTACTGTTTTTAGCATTGTGGCACGATAGTTTCTCCATTGGGAACAATAAAGTTAAGTGAACTGAACTGAACTGAACTGTGTGGTTGAGTCCCCATCTGGCCTCCTGCAGAGGAAGGGCGGGGGGTGCGGGGGTTCTGGGGGGCTCGGGGATGGAGGGAGGGGGTGGGGGCACCTGCCACCATCTTTTCATTTGCACATCTCTGCCTCACGTCTCCGCACCCACAGGAGGGCGAGCCGTGGGCGAGGTGACGTCCCAGATCTCATCCCCGTTTCAGGATTTACGCGCCGGCCTAGCGGCTAGCGCCCCGACCGCGGGGCTTCCGATCGTGACTCCGCCTCCGGCTCCTCGGCGGCTGGGGAGGTCTCTCCGTCACGCTCCCTGTCACGCGGGCCGAATGCTGATGTCCTCCCAACGCACGCGGCGATGGTTATTTCAAACGCCTGCCCATGATCTTTGATAAAAAGCCATCATCGGTTTAAAAAATGCGCAGTTCCAGGCCTCCCCTTCACTGTCAGTGTTACAGCCGTTCAATTTCGGGTGGAAATGACGTGGACAAAGTTATTTTATTAAGTTATTACTTACTGCCCATTCATTTTGTTACATTTTGTCAGCTTTTCTGTTGCTGTATCTGAGCATTTTCATCATGCCACTGAGCTCCAGACGAAAAAGATGCTGGCACAAAATTTGCGCCAATGCGATATTTCACGTGTCAGTTACTGCGTGGTGCGCCTTTTAACAAGATAAAATACACTAATGAATAAATTCAGCTCCCATTGGGCTGACAGGCCCGCAGGTTAATCTTAATGTCCAGGGCATGAGTGAGCTCTGTGTGTGGCACCCGAACAGCATGGGCCATCTTTCACAGGCCCATTACCCATAATCCGTCTCTTTACCTGCCAGTGCCAAGAGGCCATGGGTATCATTTTTAAAGCCTGAGGAATTACTCGTCTGAGGGCAGAACGCACAGCCTTCCTTGATCACGGCAGCCATGTTTAATCACGACAGTGTAGTATAATGGGTAAGGAGTTGGTCGTGTAACCTAAAGGTCACAGGTTCGATTCCCCAAGAGGTTGGCAAGGTACTTAACCTGCATTGTTTCAGTATATATCCAGCTGTATAATTGGATACAATGTAAATGGTATGTAAAAGTAGCTCTGGATAAGAGCGTCTGTTAAATGCCTGCAATGAAATGTAATGTAATGCGATCACGGGGTCACAGAGCCGAACCGGTGGACAAGATACAACACAAGACAACAAAAAAAAATGTTTTTTAGAAGGCAGGAGGAAAGCTCTCTGCTGACTGTTTTAGCCATGTGAGTAAATATCTTTACTATGTGTGTAATAAGAGAGCCTTGTGAGTAAATGTGAGTCTTTAACAGATGGTTATCACATCCTTTCTCACACTGCCACTGAGACAGAACAGTGGAGTGAAATCCTGGAAATTTAAGATCATCATATAAATGCTCTTTAGACTTCAGTGGACAACTGCGGTGCGCTTTGCTAGAGTTTAAACCTCAGGTTTCAACCCCCTAGACCACAGAACTGTATTATAACTGGAACTGCTCATCCTTATTTCACAGATTTGGACAGCTGTTCCAATTGCAATCCAGTTCTGTGGCCTAGCAGTTCAAACCTAAGGTTCAAACGCTGGCTAAGCGCACAACAATTGACCCCAGAGTACAGTTAACATGCCGCAAAGGGCTCTTAACCAAGGCCTTTCGAGGTCTTTTAAACCTTGGAAGAGCAGTGTTTTGGAATGTAGAAGCTCTCTAACTGAAATTCAGATATAGAAAGAAGAAAACCGCAGAATGTAGGAAAATACAACAGAGTAATCCTGATTGTTTAACTCTTTAAAGAGTAGGTTTTTTGGAATATTTTTTAAGAAGTCAGTGTTCCCGAACTCCATGGCCTTCAATTAGCTGCAGTGATTGTTCAGTGTGTTCAGTGTCACGGACTAAGAGCCAGAAGAGATGCCTGGACTCGAACACTCCGTGCACACATTTGTTTGGCAGTCTTATAATATTTTGCCAGCATAGATTGCAAAACGTTTTAGTGTAACAGAGTGTTCGGGAAAGGAGTGCATGGGATACGCTACCTGCATGTATGCAGTTTTTTTTAAGTGACATAATTACATATTAACCCGTGCATTAAATTGTTTTGAACTCTTTTGTTTTAATGATGGAAAAATACAAAACTTACGTTTACGCTTGAATCAGCTGGAAACCGGCAAACCGAGTTCGGCCAGTACCAAGCGGGCATTTGAGGAGGGGTTGCCAGGAGGTGCAACCACTACTTAGAGGGCAATAGGGGGGATTTGCATCCAAATTTTTCAAATAGTTGAAGTGAAATACTGCCTTATTTTCTGTTATTTGTTAATTGTCTTCTTTAATGTATTATATGGTAGTGTTGTGTCTTCTGTAAAAATTGTTGTTGTTTGTACTTTCATGTCCTTTATATATAAATTTATTAAATGGGTTGTTGGTTTATCTGGAGGGAGGGGCTACAGCTATTTAAGGGCTGGGGTAGTGCTCCTCAAGAGACAGAGATGCATTCAACCACTGCAGGGAAGACACTGTATATAGGGTCTGACGTAGACATAACCTACTACTTTGTTTTGGCATTATGTTTTTAATTGGTTTTTTTTATTACTAGCCAATCAGCAAGCATAGCCTCCATCACTAACAGCAAAGCTGTAAATGAGTTATTCAGCGAATTAGTTACATTGTATTGCTTGAAAGAGATATCAATACTCATAGTTTTTTAATGCATTTTTGTTTTGTATTATTATTAGTATTATCTTTATGTTTTGGCAACCGCAAACATGTCCACTTCCTCGATAGAAGCCCTTATGAGTCATTTGCACTGTTCACATAATTCTCCATTCTTAGTGTAAAGGAAACTCCCTGAAATAGTTCTTGGGAAAGAATCTTCCTTCAGCAGATCAGCAGAATGTTCATGTGTACACAAGACCCTCCCACTATATCAATGTCTCAACCTCTTATTCACTTATATATTTATTTATTTTTATTGTCAATTGTTTCAGGTAAGGTCAGAGTGAATTTAACCTCAAATCACTTTGCGCTGGATCATTTAAGTAATGCACTTGAGCAAGTTGGTGTTTCATTAAGTGGATGGAAAATGCCCTTGCAATTCCAATTTTAATGGTAACATAGTGAGGTGCCGTCTTTTATATCTTTGAACAGAGTGTAAGTAATAGCACTTGCTTCTTAGCCTTTTCTGTAAACTGTTAGTTTTGTTTGCGTGTGTACATACTCTTCTTTGTGAACCTAAATGATTTATGTCACTTCAATGTCTGGAATGGCATTCAACCCAGTTTGAAGAGTAGATTTTGTGGATTCTTTATATCTCAAGCATTCTAGAAATTCATTGCTCAATTGCTTACCGGTTGTGACTGTTACACCAGTATTAGAATGTTCAGTTAATAACACTCTAATCACATATCTGTGATCTTGCACGTTTAAAGGGTTAAAGAATCCAGAGGTTAATGTTGCCTTCAGAAACTGAAGGAGCAAATAAAAGCCATTGGACAGAGACCCAGGAGCCAGGATAAACATTCCTGTGCCAAATCAAATTACCCTACCCTGACATTACAGTACAGTAGACCTTTCAACTGCATTAGTTTGGCAGCTCTGGAGTCAGCGTGGTTTTGATTGACAGGTGAATGGGTTCTGACTAATCGAGTGTGACTGAATGGCATCAAGAGGCCATTGGACTGAAAATACAGAGGGATGAGAGGGTCTATCATGGTTCTGTGACCTGTGCTCTTCAGCACTGTCCACGTTATGCGTGCTATACTCCCTAAAACCTGTTTTCACATATAACTAAATGTGTTGCAATTACCTTGAATGGATTTGTCTTTACTACAACAATCTACAACAAAAGCTGTAAAGGTTAGCGAGAATTATAAAGATTGCCATGACAATTTAGGTCATTCCAATTGCATTCCAAAAAAAAAAAAAAAACCACAACAACAAAATACAAAATAACAAAATAAAATTATCTGAACAATCACTGCTGTATGCCTACTTAATCTTAAATATGAGTAAATATTTGGCCCCAGGGATATTTACTCATTTTGTATCTAATTATCATCATTATCATCCTCTCCGCCTTCTGTTAATTTCATCCTCATTCAACTGCTAATATTACCTTTAGTTTTTTGTTCATCACAATGGTAAGTTGATAGTTCATGAAAGCAATTTGATTTCCAACATATTAAGCTTAATGAAATGATAAATCTTTTCATGTGGAAAAGTGTACAGCCACAACAAAAATAAAATAAAATAACAATCTGCAGCAGAGAGATTTAACCTGCGGTAAATAAGTGAAGCATATTGAACCATCAGACTACATGCCAGCTCTGGGGTGTAAATCATGACTTTGCACAGTATGCCGTCTGCTCTGGCAAGCATATCAGCATATTAAATTCTGTGGGTATGAATAAAATAAGCTTCAAAATGGATGCTCAAAAGTGCGAATGGTTATACTGTGTTTCCTTTGTGCCTTCGTGGTCAGCAATGAATCCACAGGAAGCATCTTTTTATCATTTTTATGCTGCTGAATTCAACCGCTGATATTTCTGGTTGTACTTATCGTTAATGAGAAAATCATAACACCATAAAAAGAGCTCGCACTGTAGGATTTACACTCTGAGGCAATGTCTGGCTCTATCGCGAGCCACTGTAAATTATTTCAACAGGAATCCTTCCCCTGCTATTTTTTTTCTCTCAGCATTTTTGTTTGGGGTTGGGTGGGCGGGTGTGGGGGGTAAAGCCTGATGCTCGTCCATGAGGGTTATCAGTCAATTCAGGGGTGTTTCATTTTATCCGAAAAGGGTCAGGTGCAGGTTTTCGTTTCAGCCCAGTACTACAGTGGTGGGCTTAAACAAGCCCCGGCCATTTTCAGATTAACATCAGATAAGATACCCTGAGCCAAATGATCAGCCTGGATCAAGCTAAAACAAAAATAAAGAGATAATCAAATTTAGTGTGAAAAAAAACACAGCCACACAGGCACAGATGAACGGGCAGATTTAGTGTAGCCTGTTTGCTTTTTTTTTCCTTAATTCGGATGGACGCAGATATCGGCTCATTGATTTTTGTTGCAGAACCGTTTTCCCTTAATGTCAGTTGCAATGAATTGCAAATCATGTTTAAACACAGGTAAGAGCATCGGTACCCACAAATAAACACTACCTTTCAGCTCATCCAAGGTACATCAGCACCGTGCAGAGACCTTTTGAGGGGCAGGTGCTCAAGGTGAGAACACCAACCTAAAAAAAACTGTTTTACGACACATAGATATTGCACAGAATATAATTTACTAAATTGAATGACCTAAATAACCCTAAAAATCTAATCTAAGGGGCACATCGAGCATATAAGGCAAAAGGGGGCAGGTGTTCGAGCTCCTGGAACGCCCAGGAGGTAAAGTTAAAAATATATACGTATATGTACATATATATATCATTGGTGCAAACTGCAGGCATAGGAACCACACACAAACTGATATCCATGTGCAGCCAGTGTCTCTCCTGTGATTGGCCGAATGCAGAGTGATTATCACAAATTCAACCATGGCACTTATCAGGAGCGAATTTGACTATCACCTTGACATGCAGTAGCTCCAGCAACAGGATGCCCAGGTGTGCGAGCAGAGACGGACCCTCGTGGAAGTGAGCATAATCTAAGGTGAGGAGGAAGGCCATCAGATAGAAACCGATCAATGCAAGCCATGCCTGGAGGCCATAAGTATAAATTAACACAATTTGCCAACGTGCCGAAAATCTATGAGTATTCTTGTCTGAGCGCAAGGTTATACTCCATATCTCAGAGGCAAGTGCCTCATTACTTCCCTTGGAGAACCAGCCCCATCTTCAATAATTGCACTGCCCCCCCCCTTATTGTACTATGAGCCTTGGGATAGGGTGGGGGAGGGGGTGTAACTACACTCCGATTCACTCAGTGATGTCCTCAAACATTACCCACTTAACAAAAATATTAATAATATACATAAGTGTAGGTTTCATTTTGGGTTTGGGGGAGACACACTACTGGAGCAATTGGCTTTGGGGGAGACACACCACAGGACCAATTAGTCTCATGTAGGCAAACGTGAAGCGAATAAAACTGTCAAATTTTGCATATCAAAATGCACAAGAATTGCTGACTTTCATGATACAGAAGCAGAGCATGCTTCATGAATTTGAATTTCTGAACACAGGCAATGCACATTTGTTTTTGACCAATATTACCTGCTTTAAAAAAGATGACAGGCTAATTCTAACAATGATGAGTCATCAATTTTAAAAATATGACTTGTTATGACGTGAGTTGGTTCAACAAAAAGCCTAAAGTTTAAACACCAACACATGTCCATACAAAAATAACTTTGCCACATAAAAAACTGAAATATTTTCCAGTACCCCATCCACATTGCCATGAGCTTCTCCAGGGAAATATTTGTTGGATGATGGCCTGAGTTATTTCAAAATATTCACAGATGTTAATGTTAACTCTCAATACTGTTTCATTAAATGCAATGCAATGATTGCAAATGCAATGTTCTTCACAACTATTTCTGTCTTATGCTAATCCATAAAAGGTATTTCAGTTACAATAATAAATTAATGTAATATTTTCCCCTTTTAAATTCCTTTCTAAAAATTGAAACTTGTCTTTTTAGAATTTGTTATTATGTTTCTTGTCCTCCCCTCCGGCAATTTCTTTCTTTCATTGTTATTTTGTTTTTTTAATATATTCTCTTCAAACAGTATTCATTTTTGTCCTATTTAAAGCCATGCAATCCTGTTATTTTAATGTTATTTTCGATGTCTTTCACTGTTTTAATTCTGCATTATATATGCCCCCAACCCTGAGAAAACACTTTACCAATAATGGGAAAATTGAGTTTATTATTTTTTCCCCATAAAATTCACAAAAACATGAGGTTTTAAGTTTCTTAAATAGCAGATGTGCATAGCTTAAAACGCTCAAAGCACAGCGGGGTGGAAAAGTTTTGACACATAAGCTTAACCTTAGCCTGAAGGAGCTTTTCCTGACCTACCACGCTGGCTAACCACCGTAAATTACTGTGAAAGTGAGACACCACAGAGTTCAAACTGTAACTGTGACAGAGTATGAACGCATTTTAAAATAGAACTGTGATTCACAGTGTCATTATCTAATGATAATAAAACATTAAAATTTAATAGGGAGCTAAGAAAAAGCCTAAGAAGGAGCAAGAATTTTCTGTCTGTATGTAAATGCTCGAAACCTCCTTGTGACTGCACTGTGTAGACAAAATATCATCTGTGGCAGATTTTGTATGCTTTGATTCCTTATTTCACATTCATTCAGCATGCATGCATAATGGGCGTGTCAAATGCCCTTTTGAGACTGACTGTATTAACAGCTGTTATACAGTGTAAAAACAGCAAAAAAAGATTTAGCAAAATAGCAGCCACTTCATTGCTTTGGAACAATGAGATTAACTCACTTGTTTCTGAATGAGTGACATCCCACTGTGAAGAAAGGAACTGTCAGATCAAACCACAGCTTCAGCACAGTGATTCGGAGGGGTCTTAAAGCTGATAAATTATAGCTGCACATATATTTCTTCCCCTTGGTCAGATTTCTACGCCACTTCTGTGATAAATTCAACACCTAGGTCACCCAAGAGTTGGTCCCAGAATGGCTGACAGCTCATAGTGGTCAGAAAATATGACAAACTATGGGAACTGGAGGGAGGGGATGGGTGATTGTGACATCACAGCCAGCCAACCAATGACCTCATCCTCCCATGGCACCGTGGGTGCTGGCACCAGTTGAAATGGGTGTCATGGTTACTGTGCAACGCAGGGTTCAGGGCACTGGGCGCTCACGGGTGAAAGACACTTCATCGCGTTTATTTAGCGGTTGCTTCTGCTCTCATTTAGTGCCATTTATGGAGATCTTCTAGAACTTTTTTTTTTAAATCCCCGGTATGTGGTTTTCGACTCAAAGTAATTCTAGGTTGACAGGTAATGCTAAAGCTAAGCATTACTATGCGCTTTAAAGTCTTTGTTTAAAGCACATAGTAAAAATCAGGGCCATTAGCCTGAAAACAGGGCTGTCCATCACCCTGTAAAATGAATCTTTTTGTTTAGAAATTTTTGTAGAACCTTTAGTGCAGAGAAAATGGCCTCTGCAGTCACAGATCAATAGTAGAGGTCCAATGGATATTGCTTTAGAGATTATATATAAATCTAGATTAAATGTAAAAATATATGTCCAATAAGGTCTCCAAAATTGATGTAACCCTGGAATGCAGAGCATGGGTCAGAAATGACCCAGCTGAGTATTCATTTGCTGCGGCTCTGTTGTAAAAAAATTTTTTATCATTCATTCAAAATTTCATGAATTCCTCAAATAATTTGTTTTTCACAATTAAAAGACATTGTTTTTATTTCTTATTTATTTATTTATTATATTTATTTATTCTACAGTGGACGCATCCACCGCGAGAGGAACTGATTCAAAGTTTCTTTTGCGTCACACGATTTTGTTGGTTGTCTTAGTCGTTCTCGGGCTCACCTGATTTTAAAGTGGTGAACTGGAATTGGCATGCACCGCCAGGCACAACACAGACACAAAGGCCGCGGAGTTCCTCCTCATTTGATAAACAGGGTTTTAATTAGTTTTCCCGCGAGGCGGCGTCGAGTCTGAGAGGAGAGAGATAGGGCGAGGAACAGTACACCTGTGAATCACCAGGTGACCCCCCCTGCTCCTTCTTGCCGAAACCACTCACCCATACAGCCCCTGCCTGCTCCCTGATAAAGCCCTATGGCGGCGCAAGCAGCATCTCACAGAGCCTCATTTACATTTTTAAAAGGCAACAGTACGCGGCAGTTCGAAAGGAAATAACAGCAAACACGCTACAGCTAGGCTAATAAAAAGGGGGACTAAATGAGTCTTATTGGAGTCCCTTTGAAGTAATCAACATGAGTATCTGTCTTCATGTAATAACTGCCATGCAAGAAATGGTTTCTCCTTATTTTGAATTAGATGACACTTTCTTTGTTCACGATCAAAGGAAAAAAGTGTCATTATGGTTCTTTCCAGATGGAAATAAGACAACTTTGTATTGTGCGCACACACACACACATGCACACATTCATTATGCTCTAATTCTAAACATAAAGCATTTCCATTTGGAAGATGAGAACTCGTCTTCTTCTAGTTCTTCCTCCTCCTCTTCTTCTTCTTCTTCTTCTCATTGTCATTATTTCTGTATGTTATTATGTGGGCCAGTCAGCGGAACATTGATGATGGAGAGTGTCCCGCCTGAGGACTCTTGTAAACCACCCTCCACCCTGTACCACCAGAACATCCCACCCCTCTCAAGTCATCAGGGCTGAAGTAAGACCTGTGAAGGGATCATAAAATCAAGACCTATGTACTCAAATCAAATTATTATTATTATTATTATTATTATTATTATTATTATTATTAGTATTAGTATTAGTATTAGTATTAGTATTAGTATTAGTATTAGTATTAATTTAGTAGTATTATTATAATTATTATTACTACTATTCTTATTTTTATTATTCATATTATTAATGTTGTTGTTGTTGTTATGATGATTATTATCATTATTATTACCGGTAGTAGTATTAGTAGTAGTAGTAGCAGCAATAGTAGTAGCAGCAGTAGTAGCAGTAGTAGCAGTAGTAGTAGTAGTAGCAGCAGCAGTAGTAGCAGTAGTAGTAGTAGTAGTAGCAGCAGTCGTAGCAGTAGTAGCAGTGGTAGTAGTAGTAGTAGTAGTAGTAGTAGTAGTAGAAGTAGCAGTAGTAGCAGTAGTAGTAGTAGTATTTTGCTGTTGTTGTTGCTGTGGTTATTATCATTGTTGTTGCAGTTGTTGTTGTTGTTGTTGTTATAGTGCCTGGGGGAACAGAAGGGCAGAATTGTGGGAGGGAGGAGAGTAAAGCAGTCCTGCTGTCTATGAACACAGAGCTCTTTAAAGATGAGCACTTCCTTTTTACGCATCTGATAAAAGTTAATTTTACTGCAGGAGGGGGAGCGGGGCCCAGGGAAAGTGTGGTGCAGGGCCAACTTGGCAGCAGCGTGAAGTGCTGACTCAGCCCCCGTGATTTGCGGCCTTCCTCTCCTCCGGGACGGGGGGCTGCCGCGGTGACACTGCGGGACTGCAGCACTCTCTGCTGCCTCCCCGAATTAACGCCAAGTCTGAGGCGCACTGCGCCCCCCCGTGTACCCCCCCTCCCGTTTAACCGCATCACCTCTGGACAAAGAGCGGGTGGATCGATATGCACCGATGTCCCAAAATCATCTCAAGCAGAAAATATGTTCCCGATCCCTACACCCCTGCCAAGCACACACAACACACACAGAGACACACACACCTCTTTTTCCTCCACCCCTCTCCTTTCTTACAAAGCACATTAGTTCTAGTTCTGTCGAGAGCAAAGCCGCTAATTAAGATTCAGTTTGAGTTTGACAGTGCCATGATTCAGTTGGTCAAGCTAGTCTTGCTTGAGAAGTGAGCTTCAAATCACAAACCAGCTGTAGTACCAACAAGCACATATAATTGGTACTACTGGTAAAACATTTTAAAATGCAATATCATAATTGAAACAATGAATAAAGAGAAGTTGTGGCAATAAAACTAAAATTGGCAAAAGGGATGCTGTTACGTAGCAGAAAAAGCAAATAATATGGAGATTTTATTTCTTTATAAAAAAATATTTTTTTCTTTATAAATATAATTTGGAGGAGGGACATCGACTAAGCTGGTACGTCATTACAAAGTCCTGGATTCAATCAACATTCATTCTTAAAATGGACATACAGCGAAAAGCTTGCACAATATAAACACAAGTCAAGTTGTCTTTCATTAATTGTGGTGATTGATGAACTGACTGAACTTGAAACAAAAAAAAACTGTGAAAATTAATAATTTGGGCATCGACTGTTGAATGAATTGAGGTCAAAATTCTAGAATGGTAAAGTGGAGCACAATAAACAACTGGAAATGCCTTGGTTCAAAAGAACAATATAACCAAATTTTTGCTCATATATCTTTATATTTAAAAAAAAAATTAGGACTCAACACATCTATCCTCACAAAATCCATATTTTTAAACTTATCTACCCAAAGCATGCGGATATTTTTGTATCTTCTATATATACTGTTTACCCACTGATTTGTATATCAGTCAGTTGCGGTTTTTCAGTTTTTTCTCAGGAGAAAAATACGTCTGCCAGACAGTGTCCAGGCTGGGGAGGCAACTGTCACATTATCAAGAGAGCAATCTGCACTGAAAACTTTTTATTTTGGGAACTGTTTATTAAAAAAACTAAAATTATATTTTAAAAAAACAGGAAGGCTTGCTTTGTGACAGGCTTATTTCCCCTCTGAGATGAATGACAATGGAGAATAATTTTCGCTAATTATGGCATATTACAGAGTTTCAGAAACGGCGGGGAAGCAACAGGCAGCCGCAGATCTGTTTTGGGCTCTTCAGACCACCACTACTCGATGTTCACATGGCACGATACGTTTAGCTAGCTGACCCTCAGACCACAGTGGCTAGCTTAAGGAAGGGTTATTCTTGTTCGGAATTGTGGGGGAGAGGGTGGGGGTGTGGGCTGGGGGGGGGGGCGGAGTTATATCACTTCCTATTACGGCCTCTAAGGGTTCTCATGCCTTTAGACGCTAAAATATACAGAGTAATATGGATGGATGGACATTTTTCCTTATGGCCTTGTTCTCCGAATGATGTGAGCTGATAGTTGGTGCTTTATGCTGAGAGCAAGACTGCAATGACATTAGCGCATATATCAGAACTCTTATCTGCAGTCTGTGTTCTCACAGAATGTTCACACTGCATACCTCAGGGGGGAGGGTTTGGATCTGTGTGTGCGCGCGCGCGCGTGTGTGTGTGTGTGTGTGTGTGTGTGTGTGTGCACCACTCCATCCCTTTCTGTCCTTTCTATCTCTACCCTTCTATGTGCACTTCTCCTATTGAAAATGGCCAGTTTTTCTCCCTGAAATCTCAGCACAAAGTTAACATGAGGCACTGATGTTTGCTTGACTTTTTCTCACAAGGTTCTTTACAACCTTGCATTAGAAAGTTACCAGTGTGAGAAAAAGCTGTGATCTCTTGCTACTCAAGGAAAATGGAAAATGTTTCCCAGAAGAAAGACAAGTCTTCTTTTTGAAGGGTCGTCGTTAAAACTGATTTAGCCACTCAATCGAGCTTTGCTTTTCACTGAACTGAACAGTTTCTGGGTTTTATTTTTGTTTGTTTTTGTTTTTTAAACAAATCTCAAATAAGTGAATTCTATGGCTATAAGGGTTAACTTTTTTAAATGGTAGGGTCTCTCCAGGAAGAGTCATCAGATTTCATGCTAAAAAAAATGTTTAATTTAGGAAGTTTTTCCACAGCTGTTAAACTCAGAAATGGGTCTTTTTGGGGGGACCCAGGGACAACAGGAAGGCTAAAATTTCATATATAATGTGATTTATGGAGCAAATGTGATTTAGCTTCAAACTCGCTCCGTGATTTAAGACCAAACTGACTAACTGTCCGGTGCTTGGCTGCTGGACCGCAGTTCTTTCGCCGCGCCTCCTGTGAGCTGAGCTGAGCTGAAGAGGGAGCAGGAGGGAGGAGAGGGCTGAAGGTGTGAGGCTGAAAAGCCGAGGAGAGGGGAAAGCATTCTGAAAGAAGAGGAAGGAGACAAGCCAGTCAGGCCCACCCATTTACCAGCCCCAAGACAGATATGGACGACAGTGTGAGAACAATTATGCTGTCATACAGCATGTGTGTGGGAGGTGGGCAAGAGGGCCGGGGTGGGGGGGGGTGGTGTTAATCAGCCAGCTTCAGGGGCCCACGAAGGGGCCAATCAGTCTAGCTCCTGCCGACTCGTAATCCGGCTCAGACCAGTCTCAGTCCTTGAATATGTTATCGATCTTCACAGCATCATAACCAGCTGATGTGACTCGACCCGCTTCCCCTAATTTGGACTGTGCGCCAGCTGTTCCCTTCCTCCAGCTTCCCATGATCCCCTGGGGCACAAGGTGTGCCTGCACTTTAATGAGGAGGATTTGCGGCCCGTCTTTTTTCACATACTCCATGTCCTCCCGAGGAAATTATCCCAGGTTTCCCCCCACTCCACCAATCAATGGAGGACGCTTGAATCGCACATGAAAATCAGCATTGAGTGTTTGATGAGCTTGGAGGGAATTTTCACTTGCAAATCAGGTTACTGAAGTGAAACATTCTACTTACTGTTCTTTTTGGTAATGAAGGCTTATTGATCACGGCCAAGCTCTCCCACTTCACATTAAGTCCACTCTGGAGGCCCATAAACGAGGCCCTCTCCGCGGTCTGAAACAGAGTGATCGAGGTCAGCCACTCAGTTTTTTTCCACTCCACAAACCTTACGCTCAGCCGTGAAAATGTACCCGGCTACTTCACTACAGGTTAAATAAAGGATCTTCCTTTTTTTATTTTTTATTTGAGACGGTCACCTTTTATTTTATTACTTTATCCAGACAGAGAGAAAGCAGAGAGGGAAACAGAAATAGACGGAAGGTGCTATCGGTGGAATCATCTTTAACATCCAGGGAGTACAGAATGCAAGTACA
This sequence comes from Anguilla rostrata, assembly GCF_018555375.3. Classification (NCBI taxonomy): domain Eukaryota; kingdom Metazoa; phylum Chordata; class Actinopteri; order Anguilliformes; family Anguillidae; genus Anguilla; species Anguilla rostrata. The sequence continues at coordinate 34,723,668 of NC_057941.1, read as the reverse complement.
GACTATACATTTTCTACATACTGTGTAATAAATTATTATGAATTACTTTTGTTGTGAAGACATCACGTTTAAAGAAGACATAATGTATACACGTACAGTATTGTAGCGTGCATCTGGTTTAAAGCTGTCCATTACAGTGCCTCCCTGAAGAAGATCATACCAATTGAAGCACTTGCCTCTTAGGTGATCAGAGCACGGCAAGTGCAAGCGGCCTTTCCCATCAGCAAGTTGTTACAGCTCGAGCGCTCCAATTCCTGCACGCAAATTGCCCTTGCCCTTAAGCCATGCGTGCGTCTGATTGAATCCCCCCCTGAGTTTATACAGGTTTCCGGGCCTTAGATTAGAGGAAATACACAGGGATATTTTCATTCCTCAGTTTTATTATTCTTATTTCAATAAACACAATCAGTTAACATCAATAAACATGAGCGGAGCTCTGCTGTGCCGGGCGTTCTGGCCCGCATAACATTCAGCATAACTGCTGATCTCTGCTGAAGCCGGGATCTGTGCGGTGTGTGGAGAAGATGCATTCGACTTTAAATCACTGCTTTCTGCTTTCACGAGGGAGGAACTTGTACAATTTTAATTCTATGATATTTGCTATGGATTGCTTGTGTGGGTGTGTGCCTGTGTGTGTGTGCACATGTGTATGTCTGTGTGTGTTTGTGAGTATGTGTGTGTGTATGTCTGTGTGTGCGTGTGTATGCATGTGTGTATGTCTGTGTGTGTTTTTGAGTATGTGTGTGTGTGTGCGTGTGTGTGTGTATGTCTGTGTGTGTGCGTGTCTACATGTGTTTGTGTGTGTAGGTGTGTGTGTGCGTGTGGGTGTCTGCGTGTGTGTGTAGGTGTGTGTGTGTGTGTGTGTTTGTTTGATACATTCTTAGGAGTGGCGTGGGATTGAAAAAGCAACTGAAGCGTTTAATTTCATATCATGCACAAGCCAGAGCCCTGCAAAAAGGAAGACCTTTCAACTCCTTTAACATAAAACAGGCGTGTTATAAAACCCCTTTTTATGGTTCAGATGAGAAACAACCTCCCCCAGCAAGAATACTCTGCATAACGGTTTCACATCGTTTTCCTATCAAAATTCCTCTTTTAACATGCTCCTAGTCATTTATTATTGAGAACAGGCATTTTTCCAAAAATATGAACATTATTTTTTATTATTGAATGTTCCTTGTAGTGTAGGTTTCAGCATAGTAAAAGCACATGGTTCTTGAGATTACGACCAGATAAGCACGTCCCCTACAGAGGACAAAAATTAATTGACGGGTTTCAGGAGGATACGGATGGGCAATCTGAGCCACTGCTTCTAACGATTAGAGGTAAAAGTGTGGATTTGTGGTTCTGGGAAAAAATCGCATGCGCCCTTATAACTGTTAAACCCAACTTAATGATAATAATACGGGCACAGTTCTGAAGGCCTACAGACAAAGGCTCACCATGCGGTCTTGGTGGGATTTGAAAGGTTCGAGGACCCCTGAGGTGGTTTAATGCACCGCCAGCTTCAGGTTTCTATTCTGCTGCAGACGCAGACGCAGGCTCAGAATACACAGCTGTGAGGTGTGCGTACAGTCGCTTTAACGGGGCGGTTCAGAGGGCAGTCGATTTTCTTTGGTACAGTGAAGTTATTAAAAATCGATAATGATTTAAAGCACGTCCCTCCTGCCAAGGAAGCCGCCTACCTTCGCTACGCTGTCAAATAAATCTGGAAGTCATTGTGTACCTGAGTCCTGGCGGTGACTCTTCTCCTCAGACCCGACAAATTATGTTTGACCACCTGTAGGGCACCTGAGTCTCTGGTCTTCATTTCAAGCTCCATATATTCTACCATGTTGAAGCCTGTTGTTCTGTGTCAATAATGCTTGCACGAGATTGTTTTGAACCTTCTGTATATGATGAAGATGTGATTTAGGAAGGGGTCCTTTGATAGTTAAAATTATTAGCATTATAACATAGTTAGCATTATTCACTAGATTGGGGATTTGACCAGGACACCAGACAATGGTTTTCCGCTTTGCAATGAACAGCCACGGGTGATGATTAATCAGAATCTCAGCTCAATGTTTCATCAAACTCGTCAGAAGAAAGGTTAGCGTGATACATGGTCCTCAAAAAAAGTTCAAAAGTTACTTTCTGTATTTCCATTTCCTTTAATCTTGGGGCGATATCATGACCAGGCACAGCTGATTATTTGTGGGATGATTGCACAACTGATCAAAGGTTCCCCTCCAATCAATTTCTCCCCTTGGCCATCCAATCACTGGTCTTCGTTGGAGCATAATTGGAGACATGCGATATCTTTTCAGTGCAAAACAGTTGACTTGCCTGTCAGTGCACAATAGGCTTAATGAGACACTTTGGAGATGTGTCATGTAGTTGAGCATCGAGAGAGGGCAGCTTAATTTAATATATTTCAGCGCTCAGCTAGATCTTAAACACGGAACCACTGCACCATCACCATCGCCTCATCCAGTCAGGCTGAAAGTGCTCATCAGAACAATCAAACAGTCATTTGAGTACTTGCAGACCACTCCAGCACATGCAGATAAATAATATTTGCATGAATGCAATGTGACTATACCTAGTGAACACTGAAGTCGGTGAAAAGTTGATTGAAACTCTGTCCAGGCATCTGGGTGAAAACCCAGCTACATTTGGTGGAAAAGTGAAAGTTTCCTACCCACTAGGAAGCTAGGCTACACCCAGTCAAAACCTGAGCTATACTGCGGTTAACCTCATTTGTTCACATTAAAACATCTCTCAACCCAGATTTACACCCCTCTAGACATCTAGATTCTGGCTTTGTCCCACTGAATAATTACATTGAACCTCAAGTTTGGTTCAGTTCCCTGTTTTTAATGTAGGTGACCTCATGATTGATCAGTGCCTACTCTGATGTCATCGATTCGTGTGTCTGAACTATGCCGATTGGCTCAAGGGGTACACAGCTGAGAAAAACAATCCAGTGTGCTGCTCAATGCAGCCACAAAAGTACATTATATTAAATGAACAAATTCCCATGTGCCTTGCTGCTTAATGCATTATAGTACGTTATTGGCATTTAGCAGACACTCTCATCCAGAGAGACTTACACAACTTTTTACATAGAATTTACATTGCATCCATTTAAACAGCTGGATATATACTGAAGCAATGCAGGTTAAGTTCCCTGCTCAAGGGTACAACAGCGGTGTCCTATCCAGGAATTGAACCTATGACCTTTTGGTTACAAGCCTAGTTCCTTCCCTTCTTTGCTACACTGCTGCCTCAGTCGCTACTTTTAGTGTGTATAGTTTGATGGCCACAAATGACTTCTTGTTTTAATGGAACTAGTCTGGGATTGCATTTTGAGATAGCCAGTTACAGTACACATTCGCTGCAATCTGTTTGACAGATTTGAATTTAGTGCGGCAGGTTGTGTTATAAAAAGAACAGACAACCTGCACTCATTCCCAGTTCTGCTCCTCCTGTGCTTGTCTTTGAAGCTGCATTTCTTCTGCCTTAATAAATGAACACAATGACTCAAAAATGCGATCCCCCTGACACACCTCTTGCTGAAATCGTTACAACACCTTTGCCCGTACTGCCGTTCCACACGAGTTTCAGATGTCCATCGACAGGACCGCGGAAGCGTCTTACCCTGCAAAGCACGCTTGGCAAAGACGCCGACTGCTAGACACTGCTCACTTCCTCAGCGACCTTCGTCTTCCTTCCACATGATTCAGAGAGAAGAAAATGAAGCATTGCATGCTGTGTAGAAGCCTCTCGGTTCAAGAGCTGTCCGTTACCGTCTGGCCCCGTGCTCTGATTCGTCACCGCCATGCACTTACCGGGAAGTGATGTAATAGTGATGATGAAGCACCAATGGCAGGGGTGGATGACAGCGGTCGCCAGTGGGCAGCCTGGCCTTTCCTATTGGCTGAGCTCACCTGGAGAGAGAGGCTTTTAATGAGGCCCTGGCTGACCTCAGCATCCTGTTTCTGTAGGGTAGAGAGAGTGTTACGTACAGTATTATTAGCATATGTCCAAATTCAATTTCGCTTTATTATTTATTTCAGGTGATTAACCTGTTGCTCCTGAAATAAAACAAGCACACACACACACACGTGCACATATGCGCACACACACACATAAACACAGACACACACACACTCACACATACAAACGTCTCCATATAATCAGATGCATACACACACACACACACTCACACATACAGATGTCTCCATACAATCAGATGCACACACACACACCCAGGCACGCACACACACACACACACACACCACCAATATTGGTAGCCTGGGACCCACTATAATGGGAAAGCTTTTCCCGTGATCCCTTCTTAGCTCCGCCCCTGATAGTATGTACAGCTGTATTCATAAATCTGTATGTCAAAATCATTTAGATAGTTTTATGATTGTGATGATGCATATGCTGTGATTAATACAGTTGTTTTTCCAACATTTGGGTGTTTTGGAGGTCACATCATTGTGATTGTGTAGAAGTTTTTTTGGATAGGTATGACTGTGGTGATGTAATACTGTGATTAACAACTCAGCATTTCAACATTTGAGTGTTTTTTGGAAGTCACGTTTATTGTGACTGTGAACCGTGTGGAATTATTTGGGTGGCTGCGATCGTGGTGATGCACGGCTGTGGGCTGGAATCCGATGTTGGGTTGAGAACACACATTTTCACTTCAGCAGGTGACTCATTTTGAAGATAAGGAGCGGGTACTGGGAACGTCTAGCTGATGTGACAGTCACAGTTACGGTGTATGTAAAAAGAGAGCGAGGCTTGTTATGCGACATTGCTAGGTTTTGGAGTGTGCTTGCTTGTTTGAGTAAAATCTCAGCTGCGGCAGAAAATTCGAAGCCCTCTGTCACAATTACCAGTACTGCCAGCTTTTCCAGGGACACCAGGCTTTGTACGTTATGGTCCACAGTAGCATTGCCCGTTAGCCCACTGAGGTCGATGGATAAGGTTAAGTAGGGATTCACATCCATCCTCCTTCATTGTCTTAACAAACACATGCTTACCTTACATGTCCATAAGGGAAGAAAAAAATCCACCCAAAAATGAAACACATTTATTTGTGCAGACAGACAATAATGGAAAAACACCCAGGGCAAGATCATGAGTTCTACTTTGCTTTATAAGACGAGTGTTCCTCAAACTTTGAGGAATAACTCCTGATCACGCAGCTGGCAGGAACTCCTGTTTTGAAGTGTACGTACATCAGTATTCATGCTCTCGCCAAACTCTGTTATTATCTCTGAGATATCAGAATGAATAATGTATACATGCGCGGTGGGTATTTGTCCTTGTCAGTAGTGCGAGTACGGTGTTTCAGTTCGATGTTAGCGGCTTTTAAAGTTGATCTATATAGACGGGACATGGAGCTAGTTCAGTGTGTCCTTTGTCTACAGGACACTATTAATTGAGTCTTTGTCTTGACATGTTGATGAAATGCTGATGAAATGCCTGATGAGGATTGCAGGACAGTGCCAAATGACTGCTTTTGCCTAGCATGACAGAATTGTAAAAACATTTTATTTTAAGCTTACCAAAGTGTATCATAAATTACTACCGCAATCAGCATAAGTGGCAATTTTTTAACAAAGGGTGTGGGTATTTCCTTTCATACTATTAATGGACCTTGGGTTTCCTTAAAGAAATTAATTAATACAGAAGACAGCTTAGAGACTTCCTCACCTTTTCTGCATTCACTGTGGATTGAATTGGTATGTGTATTTGCATGTAGGTGTGTGTGTGCGTGTGTCTGTGCATCTGATTGTATGGAGACGTGTGTGTGTGAGTGTGTGTGCATGCGTGTATTTGTGTGTGGGCGAGTGTAAGTGCTGGAGACCTTTGTCCTATTTTTTTTCCCTGCACAAATAATTTCTAGATCCATCTCTGCATACTATGTAACAGTGTGTACTTTGTTACACCTCTGTTGTTTCAGTGCAATTATGCTTATGAGGGTCGCAGTGCAAAATGGCTGCCGAGAGCTGTGTCCATGCTAACGGCCACCAGGACAGAAAGCACACAGTTGCACTCAGAGGCCTCTGGTGGGGTCAACACCATGCTGACGTACGGGGCTGACAAGATGACACCGACTGACAAGATGACAGCGCACCACAGAGCCCAGGAACATCAGCAACTCAACAGCCCACAGCTTCATGTGCCGGTTGTCGTTTGCTGATCTTTATTTATTTTTTCACCATCTTGTTCTCACAAGTCTGCAGAATAACAACACAATCGCTCGGCACAAAGTCCTGGCGCTGGTTACGATTCCAAACCCCACCAAGTAGCACTTAACCAAGTCTTGGGGGTTGGGGGGGCCGAGGGGGGGCCGTGTTTTGGACCAGGCTCTTTGGCATACTCTATTCTCTCTCATCCCCTTTCCATCGTTCCTGTGTAGCACTTAGACCCAAAACCCTCCCCTAAGACGCATTGGTGCCAAAGCCAAACCTGATTAGTCTCAGTCTGCTCAGAGTTCAGCAAGGGGGGGGGGGGCGCAATATGATGTGCACAAGCGGAAAAGCTTCAAAGCCATTTATATTTTTGGGTGAAAACGTGGGTCCTTCCTTCACTGTCCTATTGCCCTTAAAAGCTCTTTTTATTCTTTTGTAACTGCAGGTAAGTGGCTGTAAAGCAGTCTAAATGTAATGTAGGTGTCTGTGACTTCTGCTTGTAAATGTTCTGTGAAATGCTTTCCTACCTGAGATCAAAGGCACGGTCCTTCTGGCTCCACTTTACGGGGTCATCGTTCAGACACAGGTGTGCTCAGGTGTGGTCTCAGTGAATGACATTAGGTGCCTCACATCTAAGTGACCTGTGTCTGCACTATGAGGAGGACCCCTAACCATTGAATGTTAGCACTGTAAGTATCCATAATCATTTGACGCCTAACACAGGGTATTGTAATATTTTGTCAAGAGAGGGATTTGCAAGGAGACAAAGTGTTTATTTGCTTTGACATGGGAAACCATTTTTGACACAATGATGGCAAGATAGAATAGCGGGCTGCAAGGCTTTTCCAAGTGACTCTCACCCAGTTTGACAAGCTGGATTGCAATACCCAAGCAGTGCTGAGCCATGGGACGCATCACGAAAGCTCATGTTTCGTTAATCAAATAGATACAGCGGCCAAGAAATAAATAAAGCCAGTACAGGAAAAAAAACAACATTGAATATCTCCAATAGGCTTCATGAATATAACATTTCCACCCAGCCATATTAACCCTTTAAGCTGTGACATCACAAATATGTGATCAGATTGTTCTCACCTGAGAATTCTAATGCTGATGTAGACAATCACTACTGGTCCTGAAAAACGGTGGAGATCTAGAACAATGACTTTGAAATAAAAAATACAAAAAGCCTAATTTAAAAAAAAAAAAAGTTCCTGAGTGCATTAAAAGAAATAAAAATTAAAAGAAAAGGTCTCATGAATGAAAGTTGTCAGCTGTGGATTGTGACGTGAATCCCAGGACAAACAGGCAAAACAAACTTTATTTCTGTTGCACTACAACACACTTTAATCTATATTCATCCGTGCTGAACTCAATAGAATAGAGCTTTACACAAGTCTGTTTTGTGTTAAATTAAAATATAAAAATGAGCGGCACAGAAGAGAAAGGTAAAATATCACTTCATCCATGAGAGTTAAGATCAACAGCGTTTGTTATCTGGACCATCAATGTTTTCCAGAATAACTTTTAACTTAACTTAACTTTCTCGATAATAATTAGTGAATTATTCAAAGGAATGACAAGCAATTTTCCAGATTTGCATTGTCCAGAGAATGGCAATATCAGCACTTTCATTCATTCCCACTGCTTTAAACCTACGGCCCGCAACTAAGGTTCGCTGTAATTTGTGTCTCGCTATAATTAAGCGGGCTGTTTCATTGTACAGAGACAAATTTCATCGACTCCAATAACCATGTTTCTTTTATAAAAATCTAAGTTGTTCCAGGAAACCCCGAACATCAAACTCATCCTGTCTGCGGCTCAGTGGTTCCTTAGTAGTTATTCCAGCACCAGTATGTGTGCACTGAATCAAAAAGTAATCCTTTGTAAAATGGCAAGAAAGTTCCAAATTATTGTTATTGAATCAGCGTTTGCTTCAAAAATATGAGGAAAGCCAACCTTACATTTTTGCATTGGAAGTGACTTGACAGCACGTTAACACAAACCTCTGCAGGGACCGTTTTTAAACACATCATATTTATGTTTATTTTAATGCACAATGACTTTTGAATTTCGAATATAAAACAGTAAATTCAGTAAATGAATTACAACTGTGCATTAAAATTAGCAGATTTATGTTGTGCTTCAGTCTGTATCCTGCAGACATTGCGTTAACTTCTTTTCAAGAAGGGATTCAACAACACACGCGATTCCAGGGGAGCCCGAACATTTGCATACTGCTGTACGTCTCCAAGCAACGTAGAATGACAGTACGCGTGTCCTATCGCACAACATTGTATATGCTGCAGGATTGGATAGGACTATATGATGAGATATGTGCATATGGTTTCCATTATGAGAGCACATTCACTGCAGTCTAAAGTACAAATTCACTCCTGGAGCATTCTTGGACAGCTTGGTTTGTGGAGATTTGTTTTGGAAACAGAAACTGTAGACTGTTTCAAGTAAATTAATTGCAGATATTCTTTTTTTTCTCCCCTGAGAAGCCACTCCTGGGTTGAACACAAAAATAGCTAAAAATAAATAAATAAATAAATAAATAAGGTCCCTCACAATATGCAAGAAACTGCTTGTTCTTACCTTTGAGTTGCAAATGTGCACTTTTTAAAGCATTTTTTTATGCAGAAGTAGTTACCTGCCATTGACTTAACGCTTAACCCAGTGAAAAAGGCTGTGAAACAAATCGTAAGCAAAACACAGCATGCACAGCAGTTCTCCCTTATCTTTCTCAGACGTATACACTGTGTAATTCCTGCAAGCTGCAGTTTTCTGAGCTTCAGGTAGAGCGCTCGCACAGAAATAAAACGCTAAAGAGATAGCGGCGCAGAGTGTCTACGGCTAATCGCTAAATTCATGACGCACCGCTGAGACGCAGTTTAGAGACATTTTCCCCATTACTGAAACTGGCAAGCGCATCCACGGATGATGCAGCCAAGCCAATTATTTCTGTCACACATCTGTGAGCATGTGCACCAACGCAGGGACCGCGATGATTAGAGCGAGCCTGCTGACTTGTCCGAAACTTGATATCGTCAACAATAAAAACTGAGGAAATCTCAGGGACCAAATAAAAAAATATTTCTTGGCACCCATCGGCATGTACAGGGCTGGGGAGTCTGTTATAAAGATGTATAATGGTTTTGGATTGCATTCCTTAGCCAGTTGGTTGGCTCCTAGGATAATATACATAAAACGAAGTATGGTGTCCAGTCCAAGACACTGTTATACTGCAGTATATTCATACTAATAAGTGCTTTTACATTTACACCTCAGAAGCACATTATATACCTTTTTGCACTACACATAGTGTAAAGTACAGGCTATTTCATCAGAAGGTTACAAATAGCAGGTTTCAAATATAATCCATTTTGTACATCTGTTCCGAGCATTCTGAATACACGGGTTGGTCTCAGAATGCCCTTTGAATTGAAACGGCATTCTAACCTGCCCAGATAGCAAACGGGCCGGATCTGGGCCGATTGGGACCTGAAGTCAGCACTACCGAGCCGGAATCAGCACAGACCTGACCCAGAGTCGCTAGTCATCTAAACCATCAAATTTATAATTTTCCATTTCTTTTGGATCATAAAACAGACAGCATCTTTTGTCTGGTATTAAATTGACTGGTTTCCAGTTACAACAGCCAGGGGCTTTGAGTTAATGGCATCTTAGTTAAAGTAATAAAGTAAAATCTTAGGTAAGGACATAATGACTACTTATGACATCGGGGGCTACATATAGGTTGTGTAGTTACGCTTGTTCATATGTTTGGAGTTTTGGTTTGTTGAATGCAAGTAAAACTTGCAACACTTATGAGCTCAGCACATACGTTTAGGTCTGATTTACATTATATTACATTACAGGCATTTTGCAGACGCACTTATCCAGAGCGACTCACACAACTATTACATAGCATTTCCATTGCATCCATTTATACATCTGGATATATACTGAAGCAATGCAGGTTAAGTACCTTGCTCAAGGGTACATAGATCCAGAGACATCAAAACGTTGTCTGTTTTGCACTATACAGATGTGTCTCGGTGCTCATGGGTATTGCGAGCTTTACGTGCATCCATCATAGTTCCCTTGGCTCAGCACCTCCTCTGAAAAGGATGTGCAGATTTCTTTGATTATTGAGTTTTGGTTTTTGCCATATGTGCAATCACCCTTGTCAAGGTTAGGTTGAGCACCAGTTAGCCAGGGACTCCTGCATTGTGCCTGCTTTGTAAGTGCAGATAGCCTGGCGGTGACTCAGTTACTTCAGCAGTTCTGGGGGTGGCATGATGGTGCAGTGGGATGGTGCACTGTCACCTCCTGGGTTCGAATCTGGCCTGCACCTTTATGTATGGAGTTTGCATGTGCTCCCAGAGTATGTGTTGGTTTCCTCCGGGTACTCCAATTTCCTCCCGCAGTCCAAAGACATGCAGGTAGGCTAATTGGAGACTCTAAATTGCCCATAGGTATAAGTGCGAGAATGAACGGTGTGTGAATGGTGTGTGTGCGCCCTGCTATAGATTGACGGCCTGTCCACATTTGTTTTTGGTTTTAAATGCAAATAAAAGGTAGGCAGGTGTTATCCAGATGCTGTTTGAGGGATGGTTACCAGCTGTTACTTTACAAGACGTGTTTTGCATTGAGTGATAGAGATCACATGTGGGGTCACTGCCGGTTCAGCCACGTGAATCATTAGATAAAAGGAAAGAAGCATTTCTCACTGCGGAGAGGAACTCACCTTCTGAAGCAGGAAGTCTAACTGCTGTCCTCTCAATTCAACTAGGATGAAAGTCAGACAGATCCTTGGACTTCATCAAAGAAAACCAGAAGTCCTAAATCATCCTGAGAGATGATGAAAATTTTGCCAAGTGCTGACTTTCATTAAACATTTAAATTTACGAGGATGTGTTCTGGTACCCAGAGTAATCGAGGTTTGTTTTCCTTTTTTTGATTGAATAGCGCTTTCTCTTTCTGAGAAAAGATCAAAATATTACCTCACGCAGTGATCGAATGCGGCAAAAGTATAATCATTTTCATAATATCAGGAGTACATGTGTAACATGAAAGTGGTGTAGGAGGTGCATGTGTAACATGAAAGTGGTATAGGAGGTGCATGTGTAACATGAAAGTGGTACAAGAGGTACACGTGTAACATTACATTACATTACATTACAGGCATTTGGCAGACGCTCTTATCCAGAGCGACGTACAACAAAGTGTATTACCATAACCAGGAACAAGTATGACGAAACCCCTAGAGAGAAGTACCGGTCCAAGTACAGGGAACAACCGCATAGTTCAACTTGGACCCTGGTGGTTAAACTGATTAACACTAACAACGAGAACGGCAACAACGCAATCTATGGAAAACTAAAAATAAATAAAAATACAAGTAGTCGTTAAGACTGGCGCATCAACTAAGTCACCTAACATGAAAGTGGTACTGGTGGTACATGTGTAACATGAAAGTGGTACTGGAGATACATGTGTAACATAAAAGTGGTACAGGTGGTACAGGTGTAACATAAAAGTGGTACAGGTGGTACATGTGTAACATGAAAGTGGTACAGGTGGTAGAGGTGCCAGCTGCCAGGAACTAAAGAATCCCAATCCGAATGATGTCACTCTGCCAGCCTGGAGAAGCCTGCACTGGCCGTCTCAGCAGAGAGCTGCTCACTCTGCATGTAACAAAGAGCGCTCTGAACAGCTCGCTCAGAGCAACACTTTCACCAGCTTGTTTTACGGCCCGGCCCAGCCAACGCCGCTTTTCAATGGGGTCGACTGAGGATTCGGTAGAAAAGAAGCGCATTCACTTTTAAAACTGCAGCGCTCCTCCTTGCAGATTGGCAATGCAGTAACTGGAGAGGCGCAATAGATGATTTCCAAATTTTGGGCATGGGGTACGATTAGGGGTGGGGGTTTTGGAGGCCAGTGACCAGGGATCAATGGGAGGCTCATACTACACCACGGCACCTTAGTTATGACACTGTCCAGGGGTGAAAAGAGCAGGTTTGCAGATTGCTCGCTAAAATATCCACAGCGATCGGATAGAAGATGCATCATTATCAATCACGGAAGGTCAAGTGAAGTATTCAAACAGGAAAGGAGTAGCTGTCACATGCGCCAATCACTTCAAAGATATTAACAAGAAAACTATAGCATGGGCAGCAGTGTAGAGCGATGGCAGAATAACTAAGTCTGTAACCCAGAGGTTGCTGGATTGATTCCCAGGTCCAACAGTTTGAGGCCGTTGTACCCTTGAGGAAGGTACTTAACCAGAATTGCTGCAGGTCATATCCAGTTGTACAAATGGGATATTATGTAAAAAGTTATGTAAGTCACTCTGGATAGGAGCCTCTGCTGAATTCCTATAGTGTACTGAAACACAACAAGACCTTCATGGCCTACAAACAAGATAGGGCGGCGTTCCACGGTTCTTCCACCAGAGTTTGATGGGAATCGAGGATGAAGTCGGAATTCGGGTATGTCACTGCTTCCTGGGAGTGTGGGTGGTTTCATTTCAAGCCAAGGTCTGTCATTTCTGACTTTAAGCCCATATTTCACATCAGGGTGGATTTTTAGGGAAGAACATGATGTTCAGCGCTATAAACAGACAGAGCGTGTAATCTGCCGTTCCCAATTAAAGCAAAGGGCAGTGAGCTGAACCTACAAAATGGTGGCCCCCAGGACTAAGGTTTGGGAAGTACAGTTCTTGGTAACTCTTGCCTTGTAGATGGGGTTAACCTTGTGGATCCAGATTAACAATAGTCTTGGGGCAAACGTATGGCTTGTGGTTTGAACTTGCAGTGGCAATGTTATATTGTAGTGACTTCACAGGCGATCGCAGGCCACAGCACCTCCCCCCCCCCCCTCCCCCCCCAGATAGATTAATAGGGGGCTGATGCGTGTTCCGTAAGCTCAGTGAAAGTGTGAAATTTATCGCTTGCACCTGCACTACATTTTCCCCCATGCAAGGGGCCGGAGACCGGGGGAAAAATGCAAGGAATTAAAAGGAACCAGCTGTCACCTCTAACCGAAGATAAATATCACAGCACGTGGGATGCCAAACTCTCCACGGAAAATTCTCACCTACTTTTCCTATGGAAATCGTATGATTTTTTTTCCCCACATGCTATTTTATTTTATATCCTCTTTTAAAAATTCACAAAGCACTTTGAAATGCATCTCTGTATGAAAGGTGCTATACAAATAACGTTTATCATTATTATTATTATTATTATTATTATTATTATTATCATTATTATTATACAACCACTATGTATCTGGTCTGGTAGCGATCAGGTGAAGAGAAAACTATGGTCATTTACTCAAGATAAAGTTTAATCAATTTTTGAATGTGATTTCCTTGTCTGATTAAGAGTACCTTTAGGACTGAGGGCAAGTTCAGGCTGTTGTCACACACTGGAAAGCTGCCTGTAAATCAACAAGCTGCAAACAGCAGCAATGCTTTGAGCAATACACACATTCTGAGACGGTTTAGAATTCAGAATGTTCTCCCATTGCTTTCAATTCCAGAACTAAGACTATTCTTAAAAGTATATTTTTCATGTACTGAACTGTGTGCCAAAACTTTATTTCATTCTGTACTATTTTGTATGATTGACAAGCTTCTGGTCAGAGTTAAGAGAACAGTGTAAACATTGTTTTAAAAGTGATAAGAATATCAGAAGAATTTTTTGTTATTTTACAAACAAGCATGAGTTGAAGGATCTTCATTCCTTTTTGTCCTTTAAAAAGTTTTGGGAAAATAAGTTTTGTAGGCTTAGCAATTACAAGAATGTCACTTAAATATTCCCTTTTTTCCTATTTTTATTTTTTATGACTGTTGTAAACAAGTCAAACCAAGTTCAAGAGACACACCAGCTGTGAACTGACATGTAAAAAAACATGTCAGCGTCACAGAAGGGATAACTTTCTCCTGTTTGTACTTTCTTGCGTTTCGGTGTACTTTAAACATTGACTCAACAGCATGGGACAGCTTTACGGATGAAAATACTATACTGAAACATTTAAACACTTTACTCATGTACTGACTGCTGGTGGTTTATTAATGTTGTTGCTGAGAAGCTTTTGATCTCTCTGCTTCTTGACTCCAAAACTAAAAAAATAAAAATAAAAAATGTAGCAAACTTCCTAGTTTGAAAACTTCATGTACTTTTTGGACTTTTTGTACTGACTGTATCTATGTTGCCCCCATGACAAGGAATTCAATCTTATCTTACTGAAATACAGCCACATTAAATTACATTATATTACAAGCATTTGGCAGATGCTCTTATCCAGAGCGACGTACAACAAAGTGTATAACCATAACCAGGAACAAGTGCGTCAAAAACCTTAGAGAGAAGTACAGTTCCAAGTGCAGGGAAGAAACGAGAACAGCAACAACACAGTCTACACAAAAATACAAGCCGAGTGCATTAACTAAGTCACCTACGAAACAGCCACCTAGTTACAACCCTAAGCTTACAGTTAATTTAGAGATTGCAGGGAGGTAGGGAGGGATGGGGAGAGGTGCAGCCTGAAGAGGTGAGTCTTCAGTTGTCGCTTGAAGTGGGTCAGTGTCTCAGCTGTTCTGACCTCCACGGGGAGGTCATTCCACCATCGTGGGGCCAGGACAGACAGGAGACGTGTTCGGGAAGCGCAGGTGCGAAGAGGGGGAGGTGCCAGGCGTCCTGAGGTAGCGGAACGGAGGGGTAGTACCATTGCTTGGACCAGGAGCTGGGTTGAGTAGGTGGTGAGAAAGGGGCGGATTCTCCGGATGTTTCACATCCACTCAAAGTAGACTGAACATCTGTTCTGATAATAAATTGACTTGTTTGGTCTTTGGTAGATCCTAGAGACAAGAGTATTCATTTTCTGACTTTAGTCATTTTGTGGTGTTTCACATCTACCTCCTCACCACAGGACACCTCATCTCCTGCAGACAAGTAGTTACTGCTGATGTCATAGTAAGCCTGGATCTGTGAGTAGTGTTTCTCACTCATTCGCCAGCTGCTAAATTAGCCTTGGAAGTTCTTATCGATGGTGGTGCAAGGATCAGTACTGAGTTTATGACTGACTACATGGTGAAGGAGGAGCCTAATCCTGAATTGGGCCAATGTCTGACTTTTACCCCAGCAAACAAAGTGTAGTGCTTTCATGTGTAAGTGCTTTCAAAAGTGTAGTGCTTTCATCTGTCCTTTCAAAGTGTAGGCTTTCATGAAGCAGTGTGCGTATTTTTTATTTATTACGTGGTATTTTATTGAACTTTAAACCTACGAAGTCTGTCCAAACACATTGGGTTGACAAAAAACGCTTTTGAGTAAGTTGATTGTGCAGCAAAAAAGAAAGTTTTCCGTTTTATGATATATCACAATTTAAAAAATATTTTATTCCCGATCAGCATATTTATAAGGGCAAAAAGCACACCAATTGTTCATCGGTAAGGACATGAGACAGAGGCTTGTAAATCAGGGCTGTGAATCAGAAATTCTACCAATGCAAGCCAAGAGCCGATTGAAAGTACATGGCAGAAATGTTTTGATTATTTATTTTTTTTTTTTTAAACAAAGCTGACCAATAACAGGATATCGTTACAGGAA
The DNA here is from genome assembly GCF_018555375.3 of Anguilla rostrata. NCBI lineage: Eukaryota > Metazoa > Chordata > Actinopteri > Anguilliformes > Anguillidae > Anguilla > Anguilla rostrata. The sequence continues at coordinate 34,707,848 of NC_057941.1, read as the reverse complement.
GCAAGTTACTTGACATGTTTAACTTAACTGCCAATCAAGACAAAGGGCTACTCAGGCCTCACAGGCAGATGATATCAATGCATCAGTTAATTACCACAAAGCAGTCGGATTACAGTCTTTTTAGGGGTATGGGATATTCCAGAAACGAGGTCTGCTTTAAGATCATTTTAGGAAAATCAAAATTCTCCTGAGACTAAACAGAAAAAAGTTTAAGTATACATTTTTTTTAGATAATGCAAGTGTTTGACATAATACAAAAACATGTTGCAGTGAAAATATTTTCAAAAATATAATAAACTTTTTAATTTTTATTGAATGTCCCTTGTGGTGTAGGGTTCAGCATGGTAGAGTATACGGTTCTTGAGATTAAGACCAAAGGCTCATGTCAAAACAAAAATGAATTGCCGGGTCTGAGAAGGATCAACAAAAAAAAACCTTATTTATAGGCAGACTCTGGGAGATTTTACTGTGGGGGGGGGGGGGCGGCGAATCCCCCTCCTCCTGCCCCCCACCAGCTGCTGCATAGTCCTGTGGATGGCCTGATACTTATTGTTCTTTTTTCCCCAGAACACACAAACACTGGGTGGTTTCTGCTCACAAAATCACCAAGGGCTGTTTTTTAAGTTTAAAACACTTTGCCCACCGAATAGATCAGTTGAAGCTCTGGCTGAGCCACATGTTGCATACAAGCCATTTCTCCACTCGTGGACACATGTGCTCAATTTGCTCACGTTGTAGGGACACTTTGTAGGGACAGTAACTGTGTTTCCACTTCTGGGATTCTGCTTGGAGGAATGCAGATGCGGCTGAATTGAATAAATCTGTGATCTCTGACTCACATTCGCTTCCAGTAGGTTTGTCATTATTTTTGGACACAGGACTCTTGAGAAGTCAGCTATAGCCAGGGGTGACACCAGGGCTTTTGGACCCCATGATCTCAGAATAGACCTCACCACCCACCCCAGGACCCCCTTTCCTGCACAATTACTGTAACCACACCGTCAGTCAGTCAGTCAGAGACCTTGGAATCAACCCCCACCCCCCCATTTCAGCACCACAAGTGGAAACAGAGGCAAGGTAGGAGAGATGCTGAGCCATTGATCAGGTTCTTGCAATACTGGTCGCCCGCGCCAACCCAGTGACAACAGCGACACTTTAAACAGCGACATGTGCAGTAAAATCGCCTCAGTAAAATCATTTCTAATGGGCCGGTCCCTTCAGATTCCAGAAGCAGGGACGCCCATTTAAAATGGCTGCACACCTTCTTAATGAACAAATAAAATGCAGGCTGGATACCCAGGTATATGCAAGTCAATGATGGGGCAAACGTGTGTTATGAGCAGTGGTTTTTTTTATTTTTATTTCATGCAGTCCCCTATTTTCAGAATTGGACATTTTTGAAGTCCACCTGTCCTCCCCACCTCGTCTCCCACCCCAGCAACTATGGTTCCGCTTCAAAGCTATTTTCTTTTTGGTTTTGTAAGTGGGTTGTTTCTTCTTCAAGCCTTACCACACCCCACCTGTTGTCTGTTTGCACACCCCCTGCCCTTTTGGGAATCACAGAGTTTAGTTATCTCACAGTTTCTGCGAGGTAGACGTAGGCTGTGTTATCAGTGAGGTCCCGCTAGCTTGGCATTCATGGCTGGCAGTGCTCTATAGTTAATTTGCTGTTTCACGATTTCTGACGGCGCTATTGTGCTGCTCGATAAGGGTTATGTGAAATGCAAGAAAATAACCCTGCTCATTAGCGTTATCGCAAGACACAAGACAAACAACCGCATCCCTTAAACCGCAGTAAGCCCCAAGCCGCAACTTAAACAATGCCACTCCCCCAGGCAAGCACAGCGTACACAGCCCACTGCCGGAAACAACAACATTCCTGCTCAGTTACTGTGCTTGTGCGATTTCTCCTGTAAACACACAGCAGTAAGTATCCCAGATGATTAATGGATAAGGACATTTGCTATACAAACAGACTTTGCCAGTAGCACAGCTTTGACAGCAACACATTATTATTATTATTATTATTTTTGTTATTGTGAATTCGAAAGTCACAATTCTTTTTCTTTTTTTTAAAGGTGTTTTTACACGGACATAAGGTTACCCCCAGAGAAAAAAAATCATAGCGCACCAGAAGCAAAAATGTGAGAAAGAAAGCACTTATGCCAGCAGTCATACTCCAACTCAGAAGCCTTGCCAGGTAGCCAACACCACTTCTCCAGCCGGCATGACAAATGTGTGCCATCTGGTGCCAAGCTGCAGCACACGCAACGCCTCCCGCATTATCGGTGGTTTTCATGGGGATTGATGGGACGTAGAGGCCGTAGCTCACTGCCCCGTTCTCCTTAATTTATTAAATCTACTCCCCGTCTGCAGAGTGCTTGTGCAGAGCCCTGTCTATATTAAAAAGGGGTCTGGCCTGGAGGGGGAACCCCAGGAGGTCAGTGTGGAAAGTGCAATTGACTGCAAAGAAATTAGTTTCATATAATTCTTCTTTAAAAAATTTTTTTTTTTTAAACACTGTGAAAATTGGTTATTGGTGCTGGAAGCCTTATTACTGAGCGTGTGCAGAAGCTTTTCTGCTGAGCTTCGCTGATTGGGGGGACGGGGGAGTGGGAGAGGGGATGCGGGGGTGTGGGGGCGCAGGCGACGGGGGTGGAGGGGGGATCCCCAATGCGGAACGGCCCACCGTTCGTCGTCCCAGCTGTGAAGGGCACAGAAGGAGGCGCACACTCGCCACAGAGCTCTCAGCCTCTCTGCTCTGCTGAGTCGGCCGTTTTTCTAAATGATGTACCTGCTCAGCGCACATTACGATCCCGCTGGATCGGCCTCAGACTCGTGAGTAACGAGGGCTTCCGGGCGCCCTGGTTAGACAGATGATCCAGATTGCATTGCTTAGCCCTTTCAGTGCCAGTAACGGCCCCTTCTGGCCATATCTTATTCTGAGCGCTGCCTTATTACAGCTGCCCAGTGAAAAATATACGTTTCCATGATTTAAAGCTGGCAGTCATGAAGTCGGTGTTCTGATTAAGTGGTACAAAAAAATTAATAAATAAATAAAATGCTGTAATGCTGCATCATACTATTAGTCTTATCAGCATATATGTTGAAAAACAACCTTGGTCTTCAACACATTCTTCTCGCTCGGTTAACCAAATGCAGTTAATAAGAATGACCATAATAACAGGCCTAAACTTCTTCCACTTTTACAGTTTCCACTGCTATTCTTTCCTGGAAAGTGGCAGCCTTCAAACAGCTTCAGTGGAGCCCTCCTTCTGAACAAAAGCCCTTTTGTGCATTGAGTGACTGAATTCTGGCGGTTCATTGTAGGGGAATGGCAGGTGTCAGAAATCTATGACAGACGCTCATTAGCTGAAGTTAAGATTAGCCCCGCCCACTGGCAACCATTCGCTGTTGCTGACACATGCTCTATCTGAACAGAACAGAATCTGTCAAAGATGTACCGCGAGCAGCTCACTCAAGCCCTGCTCAGCTTCGCAATACGGCAAGACAAGTTTCCATCACTTTCTGGGAAACATGCACACTGGTAGTTTTAATTAGCCATTTCAAATTTGTAGTGGGGGGGGAGCAATAATGGGAACCAAAAAAGTTGCTGAAACATTAAGTGCTACAGCAGGACATATTTGAGAGTTGTGTGAGCATAGTAGAAACAGGGAAAGCACAGATCAGAAATATTTCCCAGAATAAATTTTGTATGCCATAAACCAAAAACACACAAATAATGAATTTGAGTTTCAGTTTGTGTTCCATTATCTGAAATGAATCAGATTGTGAACTAAGCCGTATTATTAGCCCAGGAACTTCTTCTAGCACAGCATCGCTAAGTAATCAGGGACCGATGGAGCTGCAGGTTTAAATCGCTTGGAGTTGTAGCTCTGCATGCTCCCAAACCGGGAATGTTTTCTTGGAATACCGGGAAAAAAAGCTTGGCTGAGGCATTCAAATGTGCTCTCCCTGCTACGAGTGCAAAGTTAGCCAGCACATTAAATTTACTCACATAAGGCTAACATATGGCGCAATCAAAGAAACTGCTTTGGCACATGTTCCATTATGCTTTCTGGGTTTCTCTACTTATTTGTCATGGCTTACGTACCTTAAATCAGCAAGAAAATATTTAATATATTTACTTTTTTCATAAAATAACAAAATGTAAGAAAAAAATCCCTGACCTTCTTTTCAATAAACTCACAGATATCCAATAAACACATTTCAAACCAAGTAAGGCAAGACAAGTGACTCGCATTAGGCTGTTCATGTTTACATTTATGGTTAGTGTAAAGGTTTTCTTGCATCATTATAATAATAATATTAATAATAATATGAAGAATGAGAAGAAGAAGAAGAAGAAGAGGAAGAAGGAAGGTGCTGAATTTAACACTTACAAATAAAATGATTACAAACATCCTACCATCATCACACTTTCAGCTGGGAAACCCTGAGTGTGATTTGAAAAAATTTGATTCCTGTTTAAAGAAACTGCTCTGAAACTAAATAGTAAACCTCGTAACCCTGCGCTTTTATGCATGTGGGTGTGGGTTGGACCATTAGTGTGTCTGTTTATGCCATCTGTAACTCGGACAACACAACTCACACCAACAAGCCTACAATTCAAATAGATTTATGGCCGGCAAATTTAACGTCCGCAGACGGACTGGGATTTCCAGCAACTCCCTCAAGCTCCCTACGTAGGGCCAAATCCCCCCCCATCCCGTGTCTACTTGGTTCACATTAATGTTTTGAAACCTTCCACTTCACATAAAAACATTTTATAATAATAAGCATATGCTCTCTGCTCTGAGACAGCAGAAGTACTATTTTGGCTGTGGCATTTTTTTTTTTAAACCATAGGTGTCCTTTGCGATACTATCCACCTCCCCTCCATCCGCTGTAACAATCACCCCATCGCTCACACCCCCACCCCTTATGATCAAAATCTACCCCCACCCCTGATAAGCCCCTCACACCTGATTTTCATCATATCCCCTCCAAAATCTCTAGGTAAAGTTTATACATATAAACTCGACAAAGACAAAAAAAATGTAGTGCACTGTGTCCCTCACGCGAGCCGGCCATTTGCAACGCCATGCAGACGCCTCTCATCTCTCATTAATCAGGCCTCTCCAGAGTCTCTTCAGCATGTAAAGAGGAAGAGGAGGGCGGAGAGAGAGTGAAGGGCACAGCACCCCGCCCCCTCCCCGCCCCCCACCGCGTTCCACGGCTCGCCGTTCACGTGCTGCCGATGAACAACTCAACACCGAGGAAGAGAGAGGGAAAAAATGAATGACTTTAATTCACTTTAAGTGTTCTGCGCTGCTTTGTGTTTACGTGCGGCAGCTGTCAAGGGCATCCAGAGGGGAAAAGCCAAGGGTGGGCGGGGGGGCGGGGGGATTGTGGGAAGACCATTGGGTGGAGGGGGGGTGGGGACTTTGGTGAGGGCTGGGGGGTCATACTTTCCCCATATCCCACACCTCTCATATTACATGCTGTTGTGGCCCGCTATTCATTGTGGTCAGCACTGAATTCTGTACAATGCCTAAAGCCACTTTAAAACAACTTCCCGCTTTTATACATAGAAAATAATCTGGCCTTGTTTCAAACAATTTCCCAGAGGGCTGGTTAACGGATTTTAAACCAAATGAAAGGTTTGTTAGCCTGGGCTGAAGAGGCAAATCATTTTAGGCTGCTCACGTTTGCATTTAAAATCACATTTCTGTACGGAAACTGCTCTGAAACTCAAACGAGAGATAAATACAAAGCCATTTATCCCTGCGATTTCATGCATGAGGGTGTAGGTCGGATCAGGAGGGTGTCTGTTTGCACCGTCCGCTATCGGGACAATGAAGGACATCACCACTCACACAGTCAACTAGTCTGCAATTCAAACAGATTTAGGGCCAAAGGATTAACACCCGCAGAAGAATTGGGATTTCTAGCCACTTCCATAAACTCCCTAAACCAGGCCACCTCCCATAAACTCCCTAAACCAGGCCACCTCCCATAAACTCCCTAAACAGGGCCACCTCCCATAAACTCCCTTTTGCCGTTTGGTCTGTGAGCCACACAAAAGTGTTGCAAACCTTCAGCTTCATGTAAGAAAACATTAATCTTTTAAAAAATTGTGACAAACAGGTTGCGAACAAAAAAAAAGGGACACACAACAGTGTTCAATCTGCGAGGAGGGAGCTGTCTTTTTTTCGGGGTGATAATGCCCCCCTGTCCACGAGGTTGTTTTGAGGAGCATGACAGTGCCGTTATATGCGACAATTATCAGGCCCCTTCTCAGACTCAAGACGTGGAGCCCAATCATACATATATGGGATACTCCGGAACAACACCTGAGACTGTCTCTATTTTCCATCGCCTTGACAACCAGCTCGCGGAAGAAGTGCTGTCGTATATCTCCAGCAGAATTAGAGAGGACTGCAGGTACCCTCTGTGCCACGCTGCCTATGGGCCGTGCGTAGATGGTGTCCCAGCACCTCATTAAGTGACTTTACGTGATTTTTCTTGCTTGCATAAACCCTTGAACACTCTGACACAGCCACTGTGAAGCCAGCAGTTTGCCAGAAACTTCTGCGAGAATCTAAGTTATCCTTCATCGCACACAAAAATTCTGGGCCAACCAAAAATATACCTCTAAATCTAAAATTTTATGAGAAACTTCAGACAGTAATGTGCACTATTCCTAGGCTCTGTTCTAGCATATTAACAGGCATCATGGTGGAGACCGTGCCAATGACGACCGTGTCTGCCAGCCCACACAACTGGCTGTAGCGTTGCCCCGGGGTTTGGGGAGGGTTTCAGTCGGCTGGGATCATCACGTCTCATCGCGCACCAGCGACCCCCGCTGGCCATTACAGTGTCTGCAAGACTGCCCGCGAAGCTGTACAAGCCTGAATCATGGAAGTGTGGCGCGATAAGAAGCAGCAGCTGATATCACGCTCTTTGGTGGTGAGCCCGAGCCTCTTCGCGCCTTCCCGAATTCCTAACGTCGGTTGCGCATATCAGCCCTGATTGATATGAAAGCCTCCAAATTGGGTAGAGAAAAAGGTTTAAAAATTAATTAATTAATTAATTAATTAATTAATTAATTAAATGATATTGTCTGTTGTGCATGTATTGATATACAGCAAAAAATGAGTGCATCTATTGATTAACAGCAATCCTGTGAAGTCCTGTGAAGCAGGGCTCTGTTTTTACACGATTTTATGAGGAATTAAATAGTATCGGACAGTCCACCCGCAGCACCTGGCACCCAACATGAGAAATGAAATGAATGTATAGCTGCTGTAAACAGCGCACGCAAATTCTTAGCAAAACGGCTAAAGTATTTACGATGTCATCACGAACGTAAACAGACGCATTGACGCAAACCTGCACGTGCAGAGCCCGGTTGACAGCTGGAAATTCAGCTTCTGAAAATATTTGGTCCGCCCCAAGCAACCCCCCCCCCGCGATTTAGCTCACGCGGCCCCTGGTCAGGAGTCATGACCGTGCTTCATAGTGCCATAGTGCCATGGTGAGACATAGGCTACCAGAGTGATACCAAATGTTGAATTAACACGATTAGATTTGAAATAACACTGGGAATTTTATTGTGTAGCAAGACCTCGCCCAGAAGTGGACACCAGACAATCAAAGGATAATCATTTGCAGATGCCAATGGCAGTTTTTTGGTGGGGGTAAACAGGGGCAAGCTGGCAAAGAGGAAAACCAGCAAAGTCCACACAAACAAAGCCAGGTTTCAGCCTGCGGGTCCCTGGACTTGAGATTGATATGTTTACCTACAGCGCCGCCACGCCACCTGACCCACTTGTTTTTTTGTTTTTTTGTTTTTTTTACTGAATGCGTTTATTAAAATAAATGAGAGACTCTCCACTGCGCCCGTGCGAGCCCGCGTGCCAGTGGTCTGCGCTGGCAGCACAAAACATTTGGCCACAGTAATCCTCCAGTTGGCAGTCCAAACGGTAAAAAAAGAGAAAGAAAGAAACAAACAAAAAGTTAACATTATTTTACAGCGCTGTGCGACAGATCAAGAACGGGTCATTGTGACAAGTTAAAGGTCTTATCAGCTGAGAACTAAGAAGACGGACACTCTTGGCAACCAAGACTGTTGAAAAGAACCATGGCAAAATGAGTAGGCCAACTACAGATATAAATATTTTCCGTTGATCCGTCCTTAAGATTTTGAAACTTAAATAAAGTTAAGCCAAACATTTCTGTTAGGTGCTGCCAAATGCTTTCTTTTCATTATAAAAGCATTGCTATCTTGTTTTATTTCACTATCTAATGGATAGGTTAGCTTAAGTTGTTACGGATGAACTGATGAAATATTTAGACACTCAGCTAAGCAGTACTTTTCCATTAAAACGTGAACCGTGAGCCCTGCGGAGACATAGGAGAGATTTAAAGTGTGACGGCATGACCTTTTCTTTTGAGCGATTAATTTCCGAATGGCTGCTTGAAAATATTTTAAAGTCAATGTTGCTGATTGAAACTATAAATTACATTTACAGTGTATATGTTCACAAAACGGAACAATGAGTCTTTTGAGGATATTGGGGGAAAGTAATACTCGTAAGGACAGCAAAAAGTTGCATCTTGTCAAATGTCAAGTTATGGACGAAAGGTTATCTTCCCGACAGATGAGTAAAAAACGCCAGGTGTTGAATAATCTATGAGGGAGCCCTGCGTCGTGAGTGACGTTCCTGGCGCCTGCCATTGCTGAAATGTCAACCTAGTGATAGATTCTGGTGAGTTATGAGAAGCTATTTTACGTCGAATCCCAGTTGTTTTGTGCATTCTAATCCCGCGACATGGTCTCGCTACTCTGACTGTGCAACAAGTTTAGATCAGAAGCTCGCCTTACCCGATTCTCTAAAGAACAGACTACGTGAGCAGGGGTTGTGTGATGTTTTGCGAAAATCACGCTGAATGAATTTTCTCCGAGTTATTTTCTTTTGTTTTTTTAATGTATTGAGCCAGTATCGCATAGCCTGCACGACGAAAAATGGTCTGCCCGTCTGTATGGCTCGTTGAAACTCTTGGGGGGGGGGGGATGTAAGGTTTGCGCCATGAGTTCTTGAGCCGTGACTGCAAGCTCCCGACACTTCATTCATGTCATACTTCTCTGTCGGCGATTGGGAATCAGACTGAGCTCACGAGCGCATTGGCGTTTTATGAACTGCAGGAGGGGTCATTTTCACTGTCGTTTGGCTGATTGGGTCAATTCGACGGCGAGCACTGCGGAGTGGAGTTTTGAGACGACCGGAGCTTGGAGATAAACAGACGTTTCTAGTGCTGCGGCGATAACAGAAGATAATATACATATGTTTTATGTTTGCGTAACAGGAAAAAAACTATTTTAGATTATTTATGTTTTCCCTTTCTCGTACCACGTTTCTGCTAATTTCAGTCGTGACAACAAAATTATGACTACATGTATCAAGAGCGGAAATAAGAAAAGCTGACTTAATGGTGCTATAGTTTTTTTCTTTTGTCTAATATATTGTGTGCTATGGAGGAACTCTCGTGTCAAAATGAGTTTGGACACTGATGATGCTGCGAACTCGTGGAGAAACGGTTCTGCGGAACTGTACACGGCGGCACCGCTGTCAGCCAACGATTCCAACGTGACAACGGGCAATGAGAGCGCGTTCGTTCCCCTGGACCTTACACGGGCGGTCCCTCTGGGTATGGTACTGGGTGCTTTCATTATATTTGCGATCGTTGGCAACATACTTGTCATTCTATCGGTGGTGTGCAACAGACATCTGCGCAGCCCGACGAACTATTTCATTATCAACCTAGCCATTGCGGACCTGTTGCTGGGCACCACCGTGCTGCCCGTCTCCGCTACTTTGGAAATCCTGAATTACTGGGTGTTCGGGAGGATATTCTGTGACATCTGGGCGGCCGTGGACGTCCTGTGCTGTACCGCGTCCATCATGAGCCTGTGCGTAATCTCAATAGACCGTTACATTGGGGTGCGCTACCCGCTGCAGTATCCGACCATTGTGACGGAGAAAAGGGCGCTGCTGGCGATGCTCGGGGTGTGGGTCCTCGCGGTGGTCATCTCTATCGGACCTCTGCTTGGCTGGAAACAACCTCCTTCCCCGGACGATACGGTTTGCCTCATCACCGAAGAGCCATTTTACGCACTATTCTCGTCCCTAGGCTCTTTCTACATCCCCCTGGCTGTGATTCTCGCCATGTACTGCCGGGTGTACATAGTTGCTAAAAGGACCACAAAGAACCTGGAGGCTGGAGTGATGAGGGAGAGGAGGGATTCGAACGAGTTCACGCTCAGAATCCACTACAAAGGGTCGCATCTTCACGAGGACTGCGGCGGCGCTGGGAAGGGTCGTGGGCAACCGCCGAGGTGCTCCCTAACGGTCAAACTGCTGAAATTTTCCAGGGAGAAGAAAGCTGCTAAAACTCTTGGAGTCGTGGTGGGGATGTTCATTCTCTGTTGGTTGCCGTTCTTCCTCGCGCTGCCGATTGGTAGGTGGCATTTTATATCACATTGTCCACGCACTTGGTACACATCTACTGTAGGGTATTCTTCAAACCGAAAAAAAAATTACTAAATCCTGATGTAAACAACATGTCATATTATAAAATAATGTCCCAGTAAGGTTCCAATATAACAACGACAGAAATATTAATATTCAGTAGGCTAATTTATCATTCATTTAACATGGTTTGTTTTCATTGTAGATCGTTCGATTTGTTAATGCAGTTTACATGTAAGACGTTTTGAAACCGTCTTCTTAAACATTCATGTGACGAAAGTTTCGTTTCATGCAGCAGTCAATGTTCAAGCAAGTGTATGGACGCGTATTCATGCTACATGGGTAAATGCAGTTACTGTTGAAATAAATTTCAGTTGTTCCTATTAGGCAGCCCTCCTGTCAGGGAAAGACAAATGGACACGAGATACTCTTTTGGTAACCCGCGTTTCATCAAAGCTGTTCGTCTAATGATGTAAGAGAGTATAATTTATGGACGGAGCAGGACCTGCCCACAATAAACAAGCAGAAGCTTAAATCTGTAATTTAAATTTAACGTAATAAGTATTTGTAATTAGCATTTGTTCATAAACCATTCTGAGGAAAGCATGCTCGTGAATCTATCGTAGAACTTTCATTGCCTATTCAATGGGGGTTACATGACATTGCGGATGATTACGATGATAATAACATAATCAGAGGCAGTAATGTTGCTTTCTCTTTTGACAAAACAAAGTATAATCATAATTTCCCCCCTACGGATAATGATAAAAATATGTTAATTCGATTTTCAGAAATAATGGTGTTGTTATTGTTGTTGTTGTTTTTGTTCTTCTTCTTATTATTATTATTATTATTAGTAGTAGTATTATTATTATTATTATTATTATTATTATTATTATTATTATTATTATCATCATCACCATCGTCATTACGCATGCATGAATGAAAGTAGGTAGAAAAGATGCAAGATAAAGTACAATTGTATAGCTGCTATTTGCTTTTCATTTATAAATTCATCATCTCCTGCACCTCTTTTACCCAACCTCCATCACCAAGCACAGTGAAGTCAGTGTGGCGCTCAAAGTTCGTGTAAATTAAATACGCCATCATTTGCACAAGCCGGTGTGTCCCAACTGTGCTCCTGCCCTCGAAGAACGTCGACATGTATTTTCTGATTTTACTGTACATAGGCTACAGAAGAAAAAACTACGAACTATATCCCAAGCCATATTCTTATGCACATAATGCAGGGAGTTGCACTCAGTTGCTTTATTGACTGCTCCGTGTATGTGTTCCGCTCCAGCGGTGACACTTGCGTTTCAGTTATAACGGGTGGATTATGTCGAATCGCCTTAATTTTTGTAATTTCTGCGATGCACTTCTATTTCTAAATTCTGTGAGGATCTAGGTGTACAGGTGGCATGAAGAATTACATTCTTCACGAAGAAGCAGGTGGTAGGCTATATATCGTATGTTTACTGGGTATTATGGTGCATATGCTATAGTACTGTATATTTAGGAAAATATAGGCTACCCCTAAAGGTAATAACGAGTTTAAAGAGGAATACTTTTTATATGAGTTTCCCAGCTGTTAAGAGTAAAGTAGTTTACTATTATTGTTTTGGGGTTTATTTATTTGTTTGTTTATTTATTTGTTTGTTGTACTAATTCTTACCACTTTTATCCTTTCCGCAAATTCTGAGTAACTAATGTAGGCATCAGGTCCGAGCAGAAGGGCTTTAATGTCACGGCAACTTCCTCTGGAAAACACACACCCGCTTACGTTACCAGCACGCGCCACGTAACAGCTCCGAGTTTAACTTTAGCAATGCGTTATTTCTGTGCGAATTCGTTTCTGAGTCTGCGTCCGTGGGTTTCCATAGAGGGCTGAAAAATTCCTAGCGTGAATCCTGAGGCGGGGGGCTATACATTAGAGGAAGTTTAGATGTCCAGACTGCAGACAGCAACAGCAGCTTTTCCTGTGGCTGCCGGGCTTTGGAGAAATCTGCAGGAGGGGCAGCTAGGTGAAAATCCTGCAGTGCTGTATTAGAGTGGAGATGCTAATTCACAGTCAATCCATTCTTGGTCTTCCCGGCATACACTTGCTCACATGCGCAAACACACACACACACACGTACTCCAACCTGGTCTCACAACCAATTTGGATCTATTCTACGAAATTCCATCTGTCAAATTTTGTAATTATTTTACGAACGGGGGACTTCTCACATCCAACCCACACTCACATGCTCTCTCTCTCTCTCTCTCTCTCTCTCTCTCTCTCTCTCTCTCCTCAGAATTGATGTGATGTTGATTACACTAACCCTTGGTTCCTGGACAGTTTACATATTTAGTAAAAAGCCCCTGGCTAAGGTCCCAACCACTAAAGAAGCACTTAAATTAAGGATACTATCAGTTTTACAGCACCTACTATATGCGGCATTTTAAACAGCACCAATGTGATAGCGCTTTTAGGTATCAGTGAAGCCCTGTGCAATCAGAACGTAAGGTACAGTAAGGTTTAATTTCCTCCTCAGGAATTTATAACTGCACCACTCTGTTGTGTAGATACAATAAGGCAATATGCCGCTCACGTATTACCTATCTGTAGTTTTTTTTCCAGGATGGCACGACTCTGTTCCAGTGATGTATTGGAATATGACATACTGGCTTGTTCCAAACTGAAGCCCACTTTTTATGGGGACTCGGGGAATTGAAAGACTTTATTTAGATGAGCACGGATTCCTCCCTCGTTAGATTTCAGAAAATAAGGAGCCAATGATGTATAACCTTTCTCACAAGAACTCCCTTTACTGATGTTCCAAGCTTTTTTCAGCATATTGCATTGGGCAGGGGGGGTGGGGGGGCAATAATTTCCCCACTAACAACAAAACCCTTAGTGGTTAAAATGCATGAATTGCAGTTCAGCGTTAAAACAAAAACTAAGAGAAAATTTTGCGAGGACATCCTGAGCATTTGCCATCTCTGTAAAGGCCATATAACTCTCCAAAGACACATTCCCCTTGGTGTAATATGTTCATTTTAATGCTCCTCTTCATTTAAGTGTAAGTACGGATGACTCGAGGGAGGCCATTACTTTCAGAGTGCAGTCCTGGGTGCCCTTCAGTGCCTCATATTTGTATGTAGTCAGTGGGAGGACAAGTTTCACTGCATCCAACAGAACAGGTATCAGCATTCGGTGCTTCAGATGCTCTCTCTCCTTCTCTCTCTCTCTCTCTCTCTCTCTCTCTCTCTCTCTCTCCCTCCCTCCCTCTCTCTCTCTCTCTCTCTCCCTCCCTCTCTCTCTCTCTCTCTCTCTCCCTCCCTCTCTCTCTCTCTCTCTGTCTCTCTGTCATGGCACCATTAAAACCCTTTGGTGTGAGATCACAAATATGTGATTAGAATGTTCTGAGATGAACATTCTAACGCAGATGTAACAGTCACTGCAGGTGATTTGAGAGCATTGGAGTTCTAGACACTTAGAAATTTGAAAGAAAGAAAAAACATTCCAAAAAACCTACTCCTGAAAGGGATAAGGATTCATGAAACACCCAGCAGCACTTCATCTGTAGTGCTGCAGTTGCTGTTACAGTATTTCTGCTATGGCGCTTGCAATATATTTATTGTCACACGTTCATTGTCATTGTTGCACTTTGATGATGCGATTGTGGCATAGTGAATTCTTCAATTATATTGCAATTCATCAAATCTTATTATTAGAATTGACTGGTTTATTTTTTAACAAGTGCATTCGTCTTTATTGTCAAGCTTCTAGTTACAGTGACATGAAAAAAGTATTTGCCTCCTTTCCTGATTTCCTCCGTTATTGCATATTTGTCACACTGAATGGTTTCAGATCTTTAGACAAAATGTAATATTAGACAGGGAAATCAGAGTGAAGTAGTCACCAGCACGTTTCTGCAAGCACACTATGCCATGATCAAAGGAAATGCAAGAAACGATGAGAAAACAAAGTTCTAAAGGATTACAAAGCCATTTCCGAGGCTCTGGAACTCCACCAAACCGTACTGCGAGCCATTATCTCTAAATGAAGAACACTTGGAACAGTGGGGAATCTCCCCAGGAGTGGCCAGCCAAAATTTCTCCAAGGGCGCAGCAACAACTCATCCAGGCAGTCATGAGAACCAGAAGAACATCCTAAGAACTGCAGGCCTCTGTAGCCTCAGCTTAGGCCAATGTTCAAGAGTAGCAAGGCAAAAAACCACTATTAATCACGAGATACATCAATGTTCGTCTCACATTTGCACAAAAAAGGAGAACGTCCGGTCTTCTATTTATAAGTGCAAGCATAATTGGGTTATGTAGCAAGACAATGATCCAAAACAGAAAAGCAAGTCCACATCTAAATGGCTGAAAAGACTAAATTAAAGTTCTGGTGTGGCCTAGTAAAATTCTTGAGATGAATAGAGATGCTGGACCTGAAATGAGCTGTTTATGCTCAAAAACCTAACAATTTGTCTGAATCAAATCAGTTCTGCAGAGAAGAGAGGGCTATAAATCCTCCACAGCGATGTGAAAGACTGATACAAAATTATTGTAACAGTTTGGTTGCAGTTATTGCTGCTGAAGATGGTGAAACCAGTTATTAGGTGGCAATTTGTTTTTCACTTGGGTGATATGGTTGTTCGATAAAATAAATTCAATAATAATTTTTAAATTGTGTTTTGTCATTACTCAGGTTCCTTTTGTCATGCAGTACATTTTGTCTAAAGATCTGAAAACATTCAGTGTGAGAAATATGCAATAATCGAGGAAATCAGGAAATGGGCAAATACTTTCTCAAAGCACTGTACTGTATGTGCTGCTATCGCACTACAATAGACTAATCATCTTAATTGACAATCTAATCACCCCAAGCGGAGCTCATGCGTATGTGGAGTGACTTTGAAGTGAAAGTAGGCCAAACGCTCTCACTTAAAGTCTCACAGCAGCGCAGGCAGATAATGCACCAAATTAAAATCAATAGGAAAACTACCGCATGCTCCTGTCTCATCAAAAATCCATTTTGCTTTAGGGAATTCTTGAGCCAGCTGAAAGAACTACGGGTGCTTTTTTTGCTGATCTGGGTTATTCTACAACTTAAGTGAAAGTTTTAATGCGAGCGTCTGTCAGTTTTTGGAATTTGATTAATTGATTTTTTTTTTTTTTACCCATTAAACTTGATTAATTTAGAACACATCTGAGTGTGCATTATATTGATGTGACTTCATCCATTTTAAACTGTCAGGGAAAGCATGGGAAAGCACTATTTGCCTCATCCTATTAAGTCAACATTACACTTTTTACTAGGAGTACATTTAAGTGTTCTGCTGGGGAAAGTTGATTGTAAAATATTATTGAGAAACATGGATAAAATGTGTATGTGTTCACTCGTTTTGAGATTTACTAGTTCAGGCACTCAGCTCAGTTCCATGAAATAAGAATCACAAGCAACAGCTACTGGAGACAACCTGTACGTTTACTAACTACAACTTTGATATTTCATGCAGTTTTGTTGTTTATTCCAATGCCAATAGTACCTATGAAAAACACAATAGTGGTGTGACCAAAAAGTGTGAAATACAAAAAAAATATAAGGTAATTCTTAGAAATGTAATGAACAAAAATATTAGGACTTATTTAAATGGCTTTATTAATTGTCACATGACATACAAGCAAAGGTTGTTCTGAAATAAATGGAGCCATATTTTGTCATCCTCCAAATGGATTTGATATTATTTGCAATATTTTTATGAAACAGTTTTGCCTGGCCTGTCCCTTTGAATTATTGATGTATGATGCAAAATTGTGGACCAGAGAACAAGAGTTTCAGTCCACAATAATTTTCCTACATTATGTGAAAAAAACCCAGCTGCCTTTGAATGTAACTGTTAAACTTTAAAGCTATTTCCTCCTTCACATCCTCTCCCCACGGTGAGGAAAAAGCGCTTGTTTTCTGCAGATAGCGAGCTCTTTTGTTCCTCTTCTTTTTTTCTTTACCGTTCTCATAGGTGTCTTTCAGTGGTGAGCAAGTGGCCATATTGCATGAAGGCCCCCCCCCCCCATTTAAAGACATTTCAGGCTTGTTGAACAAGCTTCCCCGCATTAAAAAAAAAGGTACTGTACATTAAAGAAACAAAGCCCTTGCCAGTATGGTGCTGAAGGGTGACAGAGCAGTTTTCTCTGCGTGTGGAAATTGAAATATCGCTGAGAGGGCGAGAGTAATGAGTCAGAGAGGTGCACGACGCTGGAAAATGAGCAGTGTTTAGCAGTGCTTGAAGGGTGCTACTCCCTTCTGTTATCACCTAATCCTCCCACAGACATCCTGCCAGCAAACACGTCTCGCCTCTCTGCTTTTTCAGGGTCCTTCTGCTTTTCAATCTCCACTTTTATGGCCAAGAATCTTATAACTGTTCTCCTTAACTTTGGTTTCAAGTGTTAGGTTGCGCTTCTTTACACACACCCACACACGCGTACACAAACACACACACAAACACTCACACACTTACACACACGCACACACAAAGTTTGGCAAGATGAGCAATTACAAACACTGCTGAATAAAAACTGAGCTTGTTTTGCTAAAAGTCACACTCGCTTTCATATTTGTAAGTTAAAGACAAGGTCAAAGGTCAATTGAATTCAGGCCTCTATCTGCAGCAAGATCATGATCGTGAAGGGACAGAGGAGTAAGAGACCTCTCAGTGCATATGTTTAGAAGGGTAAAATGGGATGAGGTTTGAATGAGATTTACAGGATGATGGTTTCATGACATTTATTCAGTTTTATTGACTTTCTTCTGGTTCTGATTTTTTTACTGCTTAGCCGATACCAATGTTCAGGAAAACATACACAGTCGAACGTTCCACATTAAATCAACTCTTACGGATTCTATGGCCAGAGTGGACTCATACAAACTCTGTCAGAGTTCAATTTACAGTGGGCATTTTACTGTGCATGTTGCTTTATTTAAAAAATATATTATTCATCTCTTTTGGCCTCTTGCTGGACTGACACACTTCTTAGCAAATAAACAGGAAATAGGAACAACCTTGAAACTCTTTATCTGATGGAAATTAATACGAATCAGATTTCCAATTCTTCTCCAGCAGAAATTAAACTAATGAACCGTACAATCTGATCCTAATAGTGCTGAAATATTTATCCTGTAATGGCAACAAGAACAATTACATTTCCCTACAGGGCAAATTAAGACTAATTTAAGTTTGTGCGAGATGTAATATTTGGCATGTTCATTTTATATATGCCAAAAAACACTATTTCATAAATGAAATCACGCAGACCACAGGAAAACATTGGTACGAAGCACCCGTAGTTTACAATAATAATGTCAACTGCACAGACTAGTGGCTGCGAGTAGCGGCGAGAGCATTGTACGCAATGAGGATTATGGTTTTATAATATAATACAGCCCTTGTCTGGTGCTTCTTGACAGTTCATAGCGAAGATATATCAGACAGAATGTGGCTCGTCTTCAGAACGTTTATCGCCAAATGTAATGCTTCTCGTAGCTCAAAGAATTGTTTTTCACAGCAAGTCTGTTCTGTGGGTGGGGAAAAAAATATATTTTATCAGCCTCTTCGACCAAATGCACAAAATCTGCTGAGCGACATGTCTGGGCTTTTCACAGGGTCCCTGCTACGCTGGGCTTCAGTTATTTCAACTGGCTGCAAATCAAGTAGCGATAGTGAGGCTTTTGGACGATTACACTAGCCAGCGGCGCCAGCTATAGCACTGCCATCGTTTTCTGAAAATGGCAGAGGTAAAAAATTTAAAAAAGGGGGGGGGGGGGTACGTTTCTCGAGCTTTCTGTCTCGACCCAGGCTGAAGGATGCCTGGTTTGTGTCACTCGCTGTGACGTCACAGTTCAGCAATGGCATTCTGTGAATACTTTGTTAGCCACGCCCCCTTTTCGTGTGAAACTTCTCAATTGGCTAAAATTCTGGAATACTTTTTGGTTTTTTGTTTTACAATAACAGGGACAGACCTTCTTAAGAACACTGAGCTAGTGTCACAGTTTGTGTATGGACCATGTTGGAATTGATGAGAGGTTCTCATGCCCGTGTACAGTTGGGTTTATTTGGAGGAAGGAGCTCAGAGGCTGTTTTTCTCAGGGAAGAGGTCTGTATAATAACAGGAGATAAGTATTAGAGTCACTTTATACAGAGGGCAACAGCTGCCATCTCTCTAGACTTGAAAACCTTTATTATCAATTCAGACTATTTAGACCTAAATCATTTTTGTGTCCCCTGATCATTTTCATCAAAGTCCAGTGAGTGATCACACGACATTTCGGTGTGCTTGTGGCCATCTTCAAGGTGTTCCTGGTTTTTCGGTTTCTCCCAATTTTGGAAACGGCAGCCATGTCTGTCAAACTTGCTGATCTGCCAGCCCTGTGCGTACCAGCTGTGGTGCCAGGTGCACCATGAGGAGGTACTAATATGGCAGTTAAATGGAGGAACTCTGGCAATCTGTGCCGAATTCAACCCATTCTAACCCAAGAGGGAGAAGGCCTTTTGTCTCTCACCCCTATGGACTCCCTGTTATATTCAGTTAATTAAATAATTGTGGTTCAAACCTGCATCATTTGAGCCCAACCGGCATGTGTGACAAACCTTAACAAACTGAGCTACACAAGAACTTTTACCAGCTTTTCCTAAAGACTGGTTAGATTGTCACAAAGATGACAGCTAACTTACCACAATAGATAAACTCTCAATAGAAAGGGTTCCAAAAGGCTGCTCTGTGTAGATGAACACAGTCTAGTTCAAGGGCTCTTTGTCAGGCAAAATGCTTCAGTCCGGGAAGCTTTCACACTTTACCGTATCGACCATAGAGGGTTCCATAAAGAACTTAAAATGGTTCCCCGATGGAGACAAGCCAAAGAGAGACCCTTTTATTTGGGAGAGTGTGAGTATGTTGCGGCAGGACACGCCCGCTGCGGCTCTAACGGCAGTTTGTCCTGATGAAGGACTTCCTCGTACGTTTCTCAGGCGCGCCGAGCGGAGGGCTCGTACGGCCAGCCTCTCTCTCCCTGCGCTGTGCTACAGCGGCTCCCTAATGGGTCGTAAAAAAAAGCTGTACCGGGAGGAACACAGCGGGACTGGGGGTGCCCCTCCGCCTCCCTGGTCCTGGTCCCCACGGTCCAGTCGAGTGCGTGGGCAGTGGGGGGTGTGGGAGAGTGTCCAAACTGTCCCCTTCTTAGGAATTAAAAGACACTAATATACACAGATCACCCCCCCCCCCAGTACACCCCCCTCATTTATGTACTGATATACTGTACAGTGACATGATGCATGTATCCATACACACACACACACACACACAGACACTCTCTCTATCTTTCTGTCATATAAAGAACTGATGCTCTCTTCCTGTCTTGCTCACTCACGCTCACCTACACGTGCTAAAACACAAATAGACATACAAAATCACACATACGCACTCTCTCTCACACACACACACACACACTGACACGCTGGGTCTCTCTACCTACCTGGAATCTGGCTTGTGTGAGCATGACTGTGCAGTATGCGCCCACACTGCGTTATTCCACCCAAAAAAGAGCGAAATGCAAGTGAAGAAAAGAATGTGCGATAGAACGGTCAAAGTGAAAGTGTTCAGCACGAGAAATGAATGTCACCAGGGCTTCTGCGTGTCAGTTTCACCCCCGAAGGGATTTCATATGAAACAGAAGTTCATAATTTATAACTCATAATGAGAACAGTGGGGAAACGGCCCACAGCTGCAGTAAAAAAACATATTATTTGTATTTACTTTTTGAAATAACATTCAATATCGTGTTACACCTTTTACTGTTTTTATTCATTTCCACTGTTTGTGTGTAATAATGTACATTGACATGAAAGTTATGCCTTAAGGGTTTCTTCTTTTTTGGAAAAAAAACTAAAACAAATATAAGACTAATATTTTCAAGTAGGTTCAAATGTGGCCATAAGTAGAAAATTCAAGAAGGGTTTTTTTTTTTTTTTAAATACCTGCAGAAGAGAAACAAACAGAAAACCCGGGTCCCTCTCGAACCAGTTAAACAGCGCAGCATTTTGGATTCTCAGCCGGAAGCTATTCCACTAAGTGGCCAAAGCTGAGCTGGGGTTTGACAGAGAGGCAGAGGCAGAGCTTGTCATCCCTTTGGAGAGAGTATTGGAAAAGGCCGCGTGGGAGGAGCCTTGGCTGTTCTTTAACCTTCAGATGAAGACCTTAAGGCATTGTTTTTCAACTGCTTCTTCCTGCAGGCCAGAGTTTTTTTTTTTTGGGGGGGGGGTTTGTTTTTATGCCATTCCCTTGGCCTGCACAAAAACATGAATCAGGGGGAGACGCTTCCGGCGTAGCTTGCGATCGATCGTCGGGGGTCACTGGAGAGAGAGGAGACCGGGTTCCCCGGCCAACTGAACCCTCCCTGACCGCAAGCGACGGTATCGGCATGCGCTATGCGTCGCCCGGGCAACCACGGTCAGCCCTGGCAGTTAGGATTCAATTTCGGGACCACGGGTCTCACCGTGCACTGGAATAGTGGCGTAACAGAAAGGGTCTCCAGGCAACCCTCGGTCAGATTCATTTTTTTTAAAAAGGTTGCATACGAGCCAGTCCTTCTTCGCATTATTACTCCTGTCACCAGTGGGAGCAGCTGGGTTAAACTGTACATGCGAACCTACAACGTTTGGCGCGTGGAAGTAATATTTTTCTTATTTCAGAGATGAAGGTCAAACGTCCACCTACAGCAGGCCACTCCCCCCCGGGCCCCCAGTTGCATACCCCTTTCTCAGGGTCTGTTCTAAGATCCTGGCCACACTTTGTTTTGAGGAACAGGATGGGTACCCCAGTACGACGGCCAAATTTCACACAGCTCTTCGGTTACCCTGTCATGCAAGCTCCCGCAGCAATATCGATTTATCAATGTTCTTGCTTTCAACGTGAAGCACATGTGACCTGGTTGCTCAAGTTTACCCCCGGATGACTCCAAAAAAATAGCGTATCAGAGTCTGCTTTGAGGAAAATTGGACTTGAACATGAAGCTGTCACTTTTGATGTTTCTTGGCCAAACATAAAATCACACAGGTCTTATGCGCTTCATATTGAAGGTTAATAAAATCAAAATCAAACCTAATTTATATTAGTCAAAATGCACTTCACAATGGAACCCCAATTGAGCCTAGCGTGACGGTGGCAAGGAAAAACCCCTTCAACAGGCTTAAGCCTTTGAAGAGTAGGTTTTTTGGAACTTATTTTTAATTCTAAGTCAGTGTTCTAGAACTCCATTGCTTTCAGTTACCAGTAGCCATTGTTACATCAGCTTTAGAATGTTCTTAACTGAATATATTAGACCTTAAAGAGTGTGTAAGCGGTGATGTCTGACCACAGTGACAAAAAATTGAGAAATTTGTATCTTAAAGACCAAAACCGTACCTCCACTGTACCTGTGTTTCTGAGAGTGCATACGGAGCAGGCCACGGCATGGCAGAAGTGCTCAGCATTCCCGGGACAATTTCAGAAATCTGGGAAGGCATGGAGAGGGTTGTGACCCGTGACCGAATTTAGGATGCCTCTGAGAACAAGGAGACAGCAGGAGCCTCCACATGAATAAGCACTGTCTGCGCACTGCCATTCATACAACACAGGCTGTGTGCTCTCAGGAAGTTTATACACTCGATTTTGTGTTAAACTTGATGAAAGCTGCAACCCCCCCCCCTCATCCCAGCCCTCTTGGCTCCTCACCCAAATTCATAAAGACTCCCATTAAAAGTGAAGGAATGCACATTTTTTTCTCCTAAAATCTTTTTTTTAACGCATACTGTGGTGAAGGGCTGCCCAATAGCGCATGCCGGAATGGCCTACCAGGCCGAGTCAGGACAAGGCCAAAAAAGGGATGAATTTGTGCCGTTTGGGCCAAGGAGGAGGAGTGGGTTTGTCTCCCAGCGGCGAACCCGTGCCGTGGCTGAGACATCAGCGAGACGTCGGGATAATGCGTCTGTGACCGTAAACTGTCCCCCGGAGAACGGGGGGAAGGAAGACGGGAACGGAGGTCTATTTAAGAAACCCTCTTTCCACCACAGTCGCCCGTAGCGAGTTCAAACCGATTCCGTTGAAGCCCGTCGCGAACCACTTCACAGAGGAAAAAGTTGTGTCGCAAGAGTTCACCGATTCAAAAAACAAGAGAGAAAGCAAGCAGTGTCTCAACGGACTGAAGTCCAATTAAATGTAAACAGCGAGAGTTCACATCTGAGAACAACTGAAAAGAAAGCCTGTCTAAATTGTCATTAAAAAAAAAAACATAAATAGCTGCATGTTGAATTCTCATGATAAACGTTTATCATTGGTAATTAAATTTCACGTAAGAGAGTGTAATATTGCTTCTGTGGTATTCAAGACAACTGTTAACTGCGTAACATTGTGTAAATCAGAAAAACAAACAGTCATCCTTTAGTTTAAACAAATCCAGGCCTGTATGGTGGGAGGTCATTTATTCTGAGATGGAACCCATGATGTTTTCTCAGGGATCCCATGGTCCTTGAAAATCCTTGAAAATGTTTTAATTCTGAAAAGTTATGAAAAGCAGTTAAAGAGGAACTTCCTGGTTATTTTTTTTTTTAAAGGGACTTAAAGTGCTGGAATCATGGAGAGCATTAAGCGTGATGGAGAGAAAGATTATTTAACAGAAGCTAGTCTGTCTCCGAGTTACCATAGGGATTGTAATTATAGCGCAGTAAGATAAACTGGAAAAAGAGAGAAATATTTTTGGTCCGATGAAGCTTTTTTAAACCTGTTTTGTAAACTTCAAAACTACCTAATCTGGAAATCTTACTGTAACTGAGTAGTTCTCAAATTTTTTTGATATGGCCCTCATTTGGTACTTGGACATACTGTAATAGAACATTGAAAGATGCTTATGAAAAGGACCATTAATAGGATAATAATATGGTCGTTTTGGCAGTTGGTTGGTAAGACATTTTGTTCAGGAAGCAATGACCTGCTGTTCATCAGTTGCATTTCTCACAAATCCAAAAAATCTGCCTAGACCAGGATGTCTTTGTCTTTCAGGCTATTTTTTATGTCATTATTTAAATTGAGTTTGACACGTTTATTGCCTGTCTGCTATGTTGCCAACCACTTCAATGGTATGTGTCAATGTGTTTTCGATAATATTCTAAAATTTTGCAAAGTGTGTCCAGATGCCCGTTGTCTGCATTTTCACATTTTAAAATGTCATGTGTTTCCTTTGAGTGACATTTCCTTTGTCAGTATTTGCTCAGTCTGTCTGAATGGCTGCAGAGAACCATGGCATTGTGGGAAAATGCTGCCATCTGGTGGTAGAAGTGCAGCCGAACCACTCAAGGGGATCATTCATACTTGCCACATTAAAAAGGGGTTTTATTGTAATATACAAGACAAGTCCGGGGAAGTAATTAAGCATAATCTCCTTTAATGGACTTTTATTTTATCCCTCAGGGTCTTTCAATGCCAACTTGCGTCCGCCGGACAAATTCTTCAAAGTTATCTTCTGGCTGGGCTACTTCAACAGCTGCTTGAACCCCATCATCTACCCCTGCTACAGCCGGGAGTTCAAGCAAGCCTTCATCCGCATCCTCCGCTGCCAGTGCCGGAGCAGGAAACGCCCAGGCTGGAAGGCCTACAAGTACCGCAGCTGCCACCTGCACGCCTACGACCACGCCCACAAGGACTCCGCAGACAACAACTCCGCCTGCTTGAACGGCAGCCTGCGCACGCTGGCCTCCGCCAACCCCAGCCCCAGAGAGGGGCGCCGAGGCGTAGAGCGCCACCTGGAGCTCGGGAGGTTTCAAGGCTGGGGGCTTAGCCCCTCCCCCTGCCCCTCCCCTTGCCCCTCCCCCTGCCCCTCCCCTTTGCCCGGGAGCCGCTTGGACCATCAGCAGGGGTCCCTAAGGGGGGCCTTTCTCCAGGGAGGGAAGAACCCGAACGGGACGAACTCGCACCCCCTCCGAGGCCACCAGGACAAGCGGCCGGGCCTCGCGCTCTGGGCCAAACTGAGGGACAGGGGCGGGGCGTGGGGCGAACCGAGGGACAGCATCCCAAACAAAGACGTCCCCTCGAGTCCAATCGGGTGACGCGTCCGCGATGATGTCACCGCCGTGTGTGGGTGCACGGTACCGGGGTGGCACCTTTGACGCTTCGACTGTCAGCGGCCGCTTTTTGTCCCGCTGCTGTGGAACAATAAAGATCCCACACCCATTTTGTGTGTGTTCAGATGCATGCCATTAAATGTTGGATCCAAGGGACGTGGGACCAGTGGCCCCCAGCCATTGGTTAAGAACTACGAAGGGTCAGGGGTCAAGGTTCATGGGTCATGGCAAGGATGTACAGCTGTGCTGAAGCTGTGAGCAAACTGGCACTCGGGCTCCACCTGGCTGCTGTCTACCTGTGAGCATCACAGGGACAATAAGATGTGGGCGGAGCATTGTTCCTTCTGAAACAGAGCAGCAAGCCAAGATCACAGATCGCAGCCCACAAGCAGATGTGTAAAAGACATAACATGGACCTTTCAGAGCCTGCATGTGCCACCATACACAGAAATATTTCTAGTGTAAAACGAGCTCTGAACAGTGTTAAATTAACAATAACGCCATCCAGTAGGGACAACATGTACTCTATTAGTATTAAAAGTACTCAGAGGAGATTTTACGCTGAAAATTTTGCTGTGTAGTTCCAGCTCTACTGTGGAAAAAAGGCATGACGTTCTATGTAGAGATACCTTTATCATATGCTGCCCAGTAGTGATCAGGGTTTTCATGCTGAAATAACAAATTGGACAGTGGTACTTTAAAGTTCTTGAATGTACTTTTTTAGTGTTATTGGTGATAATCTATCAAAGCTTCTTGTCCCGTTTCTCGACCCGTTTCATATAAATAATGGCAAAAATAAATAATAGAAACTGATCCTGAATTTAAATTCTGATTCTGCTCTAAACAGTGCTTGGATTGGGGTTGAAGACGCTGAACCTGGAACAGAATTAATTGTCAGGATATTGAGGTAATTTATGTATTTGTTACTGACAGTCTTTAACTATCAGTCATGATATAGATTACTGTAAGTGTCTATGCAGGTCTGAAAAGAATATGAAAAGAATAGGCACAATGATCAACCAAATAAAAATGTATAAAAAAGGTTTTAAAATGACAATTCTAATTTTGAATTAACTTTTAAAAAGGCTTGATGTCTAGGTTTGCTCAACACAATTGCACAATACCTGTCCGATCATTTTCTCTTGGTCGTACTACTAGTTTTTTTTTTACAGCTATAAAATATTGGGAAAAATGAACACAACTTCCAAATATATCCAATGGACATGGTTTATATTCCTGTTTTCTTTGAACTGACTTAAGCCATTAGCCAACTATCATAACTCAAAACTAAGAAAACACTTATACATTAGTTTATACGCATTCCTCAATATTACTTTTAAATATTCAGGTTGTGCTACCTTGACTGAACCCTTGAATGCAGTCCCTGTAGAAAAACAGTAACATTAAGTCCTTTTTTGGCTTAAAACACACTTTCTGTAGCAATCTGTCTTCTCGTGTTGCTAAGTTAACCGGAAGAGTACAAGTCCATGTTTTTAATTTGTACGCAGATTTATTCCAACTTACATCAAAAACATCTAAATAATAATTTGGCCTGGCCTGACAAAAACCCAATCTGTTGTCATGAAATAAAGTCCAACTTGGCCCAAAGCCAACTCATACCTTGGACTACCATGTGGTTTGCGCCAGCTAGTCCGGTCTTTGCCTACTGTACAGTTTTGTTTTGTTTTCATGGGACCTTGAAAGTATTTCAAAAATCCTTGAATTAGTTAATGGTTGAGACCCAGTGATGAGCAGTGAGAGCAACATATACTATTACTGTTAGAGCAAATAGCGTAGACTGTGTTGTATCCTGAGGAGTGGACAGACAGCGTTGTATGTTGACAGTGTTGTAATGACAGAGTGAATTGACAGTGTTGTAACATCAGTGTGAGCAGACAGTGTTGTATCTTGACAGTGTTGTAATGAGAGAGTGAATCGACAGTGTTGAAACCTGAGTGTGAGCAGGCAGTGTTGTATCTTGATAGTGTTGTTATGAGAGAGTGAATCGACAGTATTGAAACCTCAGTGTGAGCAGACAGTGTTGTATCTTGATAGTGTTGTAATGAGAGAGTGAATCGACAGTGTTGAAACCTGAGTGTGAGCAGGCAGTGTTGTATCTTGATAGTGTTGTTATGAGAGAGTGAATTGACAGTGTTGAAACCTCAGTGTGAGCAGACAGTGTTGTATCTTGACAGTGTTGTAATGAGAGAGTGAATCGACAGTGTTGAAACCTGAGTGTGAGCAGGCAGTGTTGTATCTTGATAGTGTTGTGTGAGTGAATAGGGAGAGTATTAACCTGACTGAACACAGTGTTTTATTCTGAAGGTCAATGGACTGTGATATAGAGCAAAGGACAGCTGGATGGAGAGGACCAGACTGTCCTTTGATGGCAGGTTGATTTGTTCTTCGGCACAAAAAGCCACAGAACTCGCATTCACAAGTGGAAAAACAAGAGTGCCAGCTCTCTGCTCAGCTCCAACTGTGCCCAGCTCTAGAGGAGTATAACGCAAGCAGAATGTCTTATTTATTATGTTATTGCTGTATCTTGACAATGTATGTTTGTTAAACAGTGAATCTTTGGTGACTATATATGGGTTCCCGGTCATTCAATCACAATAAATGAGTCATGGAGTGAATAGATCCACTCCAATTGTGTCCTCTTCACTCTGTTCTCAGAAATAGGCTACATCAGTCAATCCATAATGTCTCAAGACAAGTCATGGGGCGTGAGGTCATTTTAATGCATGCGGTACTTTGGATCCGAGAGACAGACAATGTTCTCAGAAACAAAAGCAATCTGATTAAAATCCTTTGTAGAAACTGTGGGGGGATGGGGGACTGTTCAGTTCTTCTGCATCTATAGAAAATCTGCCTTCAACAAATGTTCGGATGAAGCTAAAGATTGAAATGTTTGTTTTTTGTTGTTGTTGTTTCGGTATCTTTGGCATCATTTATTTAAGAAAAAAGCATTCAGGTGTTTTGTAAATATGGTTTCTGAAATAATTTTACTGCACACCTGTTATAAACCTTGCAGGATGAGGTCAAAGCACCAACACCTTTTTAAATTGTAAGGCTTTTGTTGTTTGTTTGTTTTGATGGGCAGATAATTTGCTCGAGACAGTGTAGTTCTATGATTGGAAGGCAGGAACTGTGACTGGTCCATTCGACTGTCCATTAAATGAGCCTTCTCACCCTTTGTCTCAACCTGTGGTTGTGGTTGTGTCTTGTTTCTGTCTTTAAACGCATCCCGCAGACAAACACCTGTTTCCCTCAGTAAGGGATGTTGTAATCTTCAGTTTTCCAAGCTCCTCTCTGAGACCAAGCAACTATACATTGGAACAGGAAAGAATACTTTCATAAGAAACCTTGTCACTACCTACTTGCACAAATAAAGGTCTTTCACCTAGAAAAAATGTAGGTTAGGAGAAGGTCGAGCTGGAAAGAAGATGGTTGAGATAGCCACCATGCTGGCAAGGCTCGCAGGCTAGTTTGGTACAGACAACGAACTATCACCAAATTCCAGATGGTATCCAGCTGGAGCAGAAGCTGGTTCCAGCTAAGATTCCATCTTAGGATGGTCAGCTGGAATTTCCACCAGGGTGGTCTGATGTCCTTCTCCCACTGAGTCCTAGTCCAAGAGTTTGGTTCCATCCATGTTTCACCTGCTAATGAACAGGAGGAAGATGAGAAAAAAATATCATTAAGAAAAAAGGCTCCTCTGAAACATCAAACAGCCTCTGTCGTAACCCAGGGCTGCCATGGAAACCACCTGGAAACCATGGTTCCCTGTGGCGATGTCTCCAAACGAGTCACAGGTGTGCCTCCCCAACGGGACCCAATGATGAGATGACCTCATCTTCCGTCATCCTTCCCGTATCCTGCCTGGCGTTCTTTCGCAGAGGGAGGGAGATGGAGACAGAGAAAGATATACGATGATGAAACAAGGTGAAAGGAAGGAAAGGGTGTATGTCTGTGGTGGGGAGGGGGAAGAGGGTGGTGTCACTGCGTTTTCTATTTGTTTCTTTTCATCAATGTTTGGCATTGCCCCCAAGCACTCTGTAAAAAAAAAAATTATATATATATAAATATCATATAAGGTTCATGTATTTTATAGTGTGTTCTGAAAAACAATTTGACTCATAAATTATTATTATTTGGCTATCATATGTTTTTGGAAGTATGAAAGGTGGTAATAAAATGGATTTTATGAAATTATAATTGTGGTCAAGTCCTATTTTTATTACTGTGTAATAAAAAAACATTTGAAAAATTCCTGGCCAGTGGTTAAACATGAGGCGAAACAACTCATGTTATGTGAAACAAACATGGTGCCTGTTTATGGAAGGACATTGCTAGGCATAACAAAACCAGATGATAAGCGGTCTATACGGCTGGATGATAAGCGGTCTATACGGCTGGATGATAAGCGGTCTATACGGCTGGATGATAAGCGGTCTGTACGGCTGGATGATAAGCGGTCTATACGGCTGGATGATAAGCGGTCTGTACGGCTGGATGATAAGCGGTCTATACGGCTGGATGATAAGCGGTCTATACGGCTGGATGATAAGCGGTCTATACGGCTGGATGATAAGCGGTCTATACGGCTGGATGATAAGCGGTCTATACGGCTGGATGATAAGCGGTCTATACGGCTGGATGATAAGCGGTCTATACGGCTGGATGATAAGCGGTCTGTACGGCTGGATGATAAGCGGTCTATACGGCTGGATGATAAGCGGTCTGTACGGCTGGATGATAAGCGGTCTGTACGGCTGGATGATAAGCGGTCTATACGGCTGGATGATAAGCGGTCTATACGGCTGGATGATAAGCGGTCTATACGGCTGGATGATAAGCGGTCTGTACGGCTGGATGATAAGCGGTCTGTACGGCTGGATGATAAGCGGTCTGTACGGCTGGATGATAAGCGGTCTTACGGCTGGATGATAAGCGGTCTATACGGCTGGATGATAAGCGGTCTATACGGCTGGATGATAAGCGGTCTATACGGCTGGATGATAAGCGTCTGTACGGCTGGATGATAAGCGGTCTGTACGGCTGGATGATAAGCGGTCTGTACGGCTGGATGATAAGCGGTCTATACGGCTGGATGATAAGCGGTCTATACGGCTGGATGATAAGCGGTCTATACGGCTGGATGATAAGCGGTCTATACGGCTGGATGATAAGCGGTCTGTACGGCTGGATGATAAGCGGTCTGTACGGCTGGATGATAAGCGGTCTATACGGCTGGATGATAAGCGGTCTGTACGGCTGGATGATAAGCGGTCTATACGGCTGGATGATAAGCGGTCTGTACGGCTGGATGATAAGCGGTCTATACGGCTGGATGATAAGCGGTCTGTACGGCTGGATGATAAGCGGTCTGTACGGCTGGATGATAAGCGGTCTGTACGGCTGGATGATAAGCGGTCTGTACGGCTGGATGATAAGCGGTCTATACGGCTGGATGATAAGCGGTCTGTACGGCTGGATGATAAGCGGTCTGTACGGCTGGATGATAAGCGGTCTATACGGCTGGATGATAAGCAGTCTATACGGCTGGATGATAAGCGGTCTATACGGCTGGTCAGTGCACAAACATTATTACTGGCTGGAGCCTCTTACACTTGACGCAGATTGTAGCAATGCATACCAAGAAATCCGGGCTTCTCTGAGCAGCAATAACATTTGCCATGAAATTTATACTCAAACTTGTTTTATAAATAAATATAACATTGATCAGAGTACATTTTAAAGAAAACTTAAAGGCAAGACAAAAAAATTGTATTTTTATTTTTTTATTTTATTTTTTTCTGAATGTGTGTCTCTGGGAATTTTTCACCAAGAAGCTCTGAATAGAACTTCTGTTTATGTCCTGGGGGACATTCACAATATGTATGAACGTATTCATTACCGCTGCAGTTCGATAATAGCGTCTATAAGCAGCCACCTGTATTCTGAATTTCCTATGCTAAATTAATCATGTCACCAATGTGTCTTTGGTTTTTTATTATGCTGTGGATGATGAGCATGCTTAGTATTCATGGCTCTGTTTCAAAGCATCCTCAAATGTGGATCACATGAACACATTTAATTTACTGACAAAATCACAGAGAGTGGCCTCCATCTTTTTTTTTTTGTTTGTTTGTTTGTTTGTTTGTTTTGCAAATTACACCTTTTCTATTTTTCCTATTTTCCTTCTTCAGAATTGGGTTTTGCATAGAGGTATTTTGGTAAAAATCTGAAACGCATGATGCTGACCTGTATAAAAAGAAATGTGGCTGACATAGTCTATCAATTTTCAAGGAACTTTCAGTAAAATATATTGATAATCACATGTGCCATTGTTATATTGGGGTGCATCACTGTACTAAGTAAAAGTGTTTTAGCTAGATGTGTCACCCAGGACATCAAAGAGATCCCATTTAAATAGAAAACAGGAAACAAGAAAACTTTTTCAGCACAGAAGGTGGCCTTTAAACAGAAACATGGACGGCAATGATGAAAAAACTATAATACAGGATCAAATACATTTGCCATTTGAATGTCCTTTACCTCCAGGAAGGGACATTTACAGACTGCTGTTTTTAAAACTGCTGATTGTTTGAAACCGTGGCGGTGCCCACGGAAACAGTTGTTTTTCTTTCATCTGCCCGGCAGTGCTGAATGCTATGAATATCATTATGTTCTTTAGAAAGCTGTCAACAACAGAAAGGAGGGCAAAGGTTGAGTCAATGGATGTTTAGTTGGCAGGAACATTTTAATCACAGCTGGTTCTGTAAAAATTTAGCATTAGCAAAATAAACGGTTCTGTACGCCTGACCTGAACAGAACTAAGAACCATGGGACCATAAAACACCTGCAGGTATAGACTGACTTTTTTTGATCCGGGGGCTTCTATGAAATCATAGATTGAAGAAATACACATGTATACAAATCTGCACTGTCACAGCTAGCTATTCAAACTGCAGGAGGCAAGGACCACAGTCTGAATGAGTGCACACGCGCGCACACACAGACACACATGTATACACACACACACACACACGCATGCACACACACACACACACACAGACACACATGTATACACACACACGCATGCATTCACACACACACACACGCATGCACACACACACACACACACACACGCATGCACACACACACACACGCATGTACACACACTCAAACACACGCATGCACACGTACACATACACGCACATGCATGCACATGTACACACACGCACATGCATGCACACGCACACACACACACACACACACACTCACACATAGACACACGCATGCACACGCACACACACACACACTCACACATAGACACACGCATGCACATACACACAGACGCATGTACACACACACACATGCACGCACACAAACAGACAACTAAATTAAGCTTTGAGTAGCATAGGTAATGTATTTAAAAAGGGGCTGAAAATTAGAACGTTACTGGGAAGAACTGGCAAAATTTGAAAAGCAGTTCTTCAGGACAAAAACAGGCAGCAGATTCTTTTTAGTCAACAAAATATATTAATTGTTTGATAACTGCAGTGGCAGGAACTCCCAGGCTTAAAGAGAAACAGGCAAACAAAACAAATGGAGCACCCAGCGTTTTATGGCTAATGCAGAGCAAATTGACCGTGACTGTCCGTCGAGGCCCTCTCTTCGTATCCGGCATGAAGGGTTATGCCCCCCCCGGCACCACCTTACATTTAGAACGCACCTGGGTTAATGATTGACGGCGTATGATGCGGTCCAAAATATGATTCCGTGATACTGGCTGCAATTTGGCAAAGACAGTGGCGAGTAAAAATAAACAGAGTCGGAGATAAGGCGCCAGAGGGAAAGGCTCTCTGTCACAGAGAGGTCCTACGCATGACGGACGGACACACCTTCACTCATCGGCGCTATCGACAAAAAAAATAAAAAATTTGTTACAACCTTTGGAGTCCCTGACACTGGTGTGCTATCACTGGATTAGTAGGTTGTGAGGACATGTGTGTTAAGGATGCCGTGTGTTTCAGCCTCCATTTTCCCTGCCGCGGAACGAAGCCACAACCATACAGAAACCGGCTTCAGCAACTGCAGCGCGGGGAACCATGACAGCACGGAGTCTATGAAGGTTCTTCTCCTCTTCCTCTTGCTGCCCATCATCGTCTTCGCCATACTGGGCAACCTCTTCATCGTGGTGTCTGTGGCCTACTTCCGCCAGCTGCAAACCTCCACCAACGCCTTCATCGTTTCCCTGGCGACCGCCGACTTCCTGGTGGGGGCGCTGGTGATGCCAGTCAGTCTGGTTCGCTCGGTGGACCGTTGGCGGTTTGGGCGGCTCTTCTGCACCGCCCACTTCCTCTTGGACGTCATCCTCTGCACCGCCTCCATCTTCAACCTGAGCTGCGTGGCGCTGGACCGCTACCTAGCCGTATGTGACCCACTGCGCTACCCCGCCCGCATGTCCGCTGCCCGGGTCACCAAACTGCTGCTCCTCTCTTGGCTCATCCCTGTTTCGGGGTCCTGCCTGCTGGTGGTGGCGGACCTGCACACGCAGAGCGGGGAGGGGGTCCTGACGGGGCGGGGGGGCGAGGAGTGCTTCCCCGAAATGAGGGCCCCTTACGGCGTCATGGCCTCTGTTCTGAGCTTCTTCCTGCCCATGGCATTTGTGGTGGCGGCGTACGGGCGGATCTTCCAGGAGGCTCAAAGGCAGGCCCGGCAGATCCAGGCAGCGGAGGCCCATGTCAGGCAGAGCCACCCGGCCCAGAGCCCCTCCGTCCCACAGGCCACACCGGGCATCGCCGCCAGGAAGGCAGGGAAGGCCACACGGACGCTGGGGATCCTCCTGGGTGGGTTCCTGCTGTGCTGGCTCCCCTTCTTCTCCGTCAACGCGGGGCACCCGCTCTGCGGGCGTCCGGTCGGCCGCCAGGTCCAGGAGTGCGTCCTGTGGCTTGGCTACGCTAACTCTGCCCTCAACCCCGTGCTCTACGCCTTCGTCAACCGGGCCTTCCGTCGCTCCTTCGTCATCCTCCTGGCCTGCAGCATTCTGGGACGGCGGCTCCAGGACGGCCCCCTCGACCCCGGGGCCAGCCGGAACACGGGCCCTGAGCTGGGGTCTGTCGCCAGATGAGAGCCCCCAAATTCACTTGCAGTGCACCCCTTACATATCTCTTTATTCTCCTTGCTTATTTTTCACTGCACGGTCCTTCCCTGACCAGGCAGTGTCAAGTAGTTCTTATTTATCCATTGATATGCTGACTGAGAAAAACCCAAACAGCAACATTCAGTGTTCGTATAATAATGTGTGATACTATAAATAAAAAAAGACTTTGTATTTTTTTGTTAATAAATAAATGCATATATAACCAGCCAGCAAGTATGTTAAATATTAAATCAAAACCTAAGAAAACAAGATTTCTGTGTAATCTGTCATTTATCCAAAACATTTACATCTTAAGGATGTCAGCCAAGTTTGTATAAACATATTTCAAATTAATTTCTGCTTGATAAATAACCAATATATTTAATATTCAATCATTACATTTTATAGAATATTTACGTGGTGTTGTGAAGGATTTAGCTGTAAATGGCAAATTCAATATTATTATCATGTCTTTTTTGTACCTATAAAATTGTAATTGTAACAGTTGTTACCAGCAATAACAAAAAAAAATTTTTAGTTTTTGTTTATGGTCTGGTCTTATGTTTATAGTCTGGATTATAACATGTCTTTGTAGCGGTGTCCTATGAAGCAGTTTAGGACCAGGGTTTTTGGATTGATTAGGCCTAGGTATTAATGATCACACGTTCATGAATGTAATTCCTTCGCGTGAAGGGCAGATGGCGCCTTTCTTTGCACGGTCAGCTACTTTCCGCGGTCGTAATATTCGTAAGTTTCCGTTATAATTTTTTGTTTAAAATTTTGAAGTTTGATTCTTTGCTTTGTAAACAACGGAACGCGCGACAGTTTCCATGAATACACCGACCGACTTCTTCCACACATTGACTACAAATCCCAAGATCCTGTGGTCATCGCTCCGCTCTCCGCTACTGCGTTCGTGGGGAATGCAGAAACTGGATTTACTTAGGCTGTCTCCGTGCAGGTAGGAATGCCAGATTTAGTATTTCCTTTCGTACATTAGTCTTTTTAATTTATACAGGCAATATAGATACTCAAAACAATAGTTGCTGTGGATTCGCGTCTGTATGAAGATAATTTGAAACGTTTAAATTCATTTCCTTGCAACCAATTACTGCATTAAATGTAAATTGTTTTTAAAAAGCCTGAAAATTGTATATGTTCATGAACTGACAGTAGCAACAAAATCAGAACAGCTGCCTAAAAAGTCCGTCAAACATCCTCAGTAAACTGGAAAATATATTTCCCTTTTTAAAAATTCTGTCCATGTTCAGTTCATAATTTCATTTCATTCCATGAATGTCAGTTTATTATGAAATTAACCTAATCTATTTTATGCATGTTTGGGAAAACTGTGATCGCTGTAAGGAATATCTGATGAAAAACACATTTTCAACATACAAAAATTCCAAGTTACTCACCCATACAAGGCACTGTCTACAAGTCATTAATTTAAATCTAGGCCTGCCATTAAAAGTGTTCATATCAAAACTGTGCCAAGTTACATGATTGCCTATCTTACCTATCTTCGCTCACACAAATTAAACAAGCTGTATTCAAAAGCAGTGCTACCCAATGTTTCCTAAATTGGCATACCTGACATCCCAATATATTTGTGCTAAATCGCTACATGTTTTACAAACATCTATGAATGAAGGTTAATGGCGACAGGATTACTCATCTACCCAGGTGCTAATTTGTTAAATAGCATTGCGCAGCATTGGAGCTCAGAGTGGATGTTGTATCAAAATTGAGGTGGGGGGTCCCCATCCAAGGGTGGCCAATTTACAATGCTGAGATTAAAATTAGAAGCCCTGCAGCAAACCACATACAGCAGAGAGAGGTGCGGAGACACAAGATATGCTACTACTGCTGCTACTACTACAACTACTGCTATTGCTACTGCTGCTACTGGTACTGCTACTGCTACTGCTACTACTCCTGCTACTGCTACTACTACTATTACTGCTACTGCTACTACTGCTGGTACTGCTACTGCTACTACAACTACTGTTACTGCAACTGCTGCTACTACTACTGCTACTGCTATTGCTACTGCTACTGCTACTACTACTGCTGTTGCTACTACTGCTGCTACTGCTACTACTACTCCTACTGCTACTACAACTACTGCTACTACTACTGCTGCTACTATTACAACTACTGCTACTGCTACTACTACTGCTGCTACTGCTGCTACTACTGCTGTTACTACTACTGCTACTGCTACTACTACTGCTACTGTTACTGCTGCTACTAATACTACTACTGCTACTACTACTGCTACTGCTACTACTTCTACTGCTACTACTACTACTACTACTGCTACTACTACTGCTATTACTGCTACTGCTACTACTGCTATTACTGCTGCTGCTACTACTACTATTACTGCTACTGCTACTGCTGCTGCTGCTGCTACAATTACTATGACTAATAATAATAATAATAATAATAATAAATTATTTAAAAGCACAATTCATCCATTGATTGCCACTCAATGTGTTTCACAATATAACATTGAATAAAAAAATAAAAACATGATAATGAAAGCAATGTAAGGAACAGTAAAGAATGTGTAAAACTACAGCTAATTTGAGCTTGGGAAAGAGAGGGAGCAGGGGCAGACAGATTTGGACGATGGAGGGGGGGAAATAATCAGATCTGCAGAGGAAGGAGAGGAAAAGAAAGAGGGAGTGAAGAAGTGGCTGAGAAAAGGGGGGGGGGGGCTCCCAAAGAATTCCCTGAGGGGCCCTCAGAAACATTTTATAAATATCTTTCCCTTTAAGAATTTTGTGTTTATTTTCCAAATGTCATAAATTTCACGTTAAGACTACATAAAACAAACCTTGCCGCATCATTAGCGATGTTTTACTGCAGTTAATAAATATTTATAATCTGTCATATAGCAAACTCATTATTTAAGACATGCTTCCATGTACTAGTGTGTTACGTGGCAACTGCACTGCAGCCTGTTGAAGGTTCGGGATAATTAGAGATTATACGTATAAAGATGGAGGTCCTCAGCCACAGGGTGAACGTTTTAGGGGCCCTTGAAAAATAAAATAAAAATTGAGAACTCCTGGGATAAAGGATCCAGACTCACAGCTAATAGAGGAAATAATGGCACTTGGCGTAGAAAGGTTGAGGATAAAGCTGACAGGGGAACAGGTACGCCATTGTGATTGTCCTAGATTTATTAACCAGGAAAGCACAGGGTTGCATTCCTGTTGAACTGAGAACTAAACGCCTTTGTCTGTTTCCATTAGTTGTTGTTTTTTTCAATGAAATGTGAGCCTGTCAGTTTATTCATTTGTTTGGTACTGTTCTTTAAAGTTTAAGGCAGATGGCACACGCATGCATTCACAAAGTTAAGTTTGGAGGGGCAAGAGATTCAGGTTTCAGTCTAAATCATATTCTATTATAACTTTTAGCAAACTTAAATCGTCTCAAACTGCATTCAATCTCTACCATTAGAAATACTGGCTGCTGTGTTTAAACTGTCACACAGAATTTCCTTTTCCTGTCCTCATAGACCTCACTTTTAAAAGAGCGGTGCTTTGAGGGCTGCCAGGCCGCTTGTCCTGCTGAAACACTCGGGTGTGTTTCAGTGCGTAATGTGCCCGACGGTCCTGACTACAGCAGTGGTCTCTGGTTGGCCAGCGGTCCCACAGGCTGGCACATAATTGGCTGAAGTATCTGTCAAGATGGGAGGGCTTCAGTTGGCTGGATTGTCCCCATCTCCTTAGTCAATTATTTAATTAATCACTACGGAGCCAGCTTTAGGATTTTGGTGGCCCTAAATTAGAAAGTAATTGGGGGTGGATGGGGGCCTGGTTGTGCAAGCAGTCACAGACCAGGGGGAAGGGTGGAATATTGTTGGTGATTGCAGACCGGGGAACTGACACTTGAGCAATAGCATTGAAAAAGCTATTTGTAACACTTGCTGTTGTAACTAGGTAGCTGTTTTGTAGTTGACTTGGTTAATGCACTCGTGTCTTAATTACTGTTTGTATTTTTGCATAGACTGCGTTGTTGCTGTTCTTGTTTGTGTTAATCAGTTTAACCTACAGTGTCCAAGTTAAATTATGTGGTTGTTCCCTGCACTTGGAGTGGTACTTCTCTCTAGGGTTTTCGACACACTTGTTCCTGGTTACGGTTATACACTTTGTTGTACGTCGCTCTGGATAAGGTAAACAGGGAATAGCCACTCAGCAAATGGAAAAGTTCCCATGGCACAGGGTGACCCGAATCCTGTTCCTGGAGATCTGCCGTCTTGTAAATTTTCATTTGAACCCTAATTTGGCACACCTGATTATCCTAATTAGCAACTGGACAAGATCTCTAGCTGTTGAAGGAGATGTGCTTTGTTAGGGTTGGAGTGAAAGCTCACGGGACTGCAGATCTTCGGGAACAGGGTTGGGCGGCCCTGCGTTGGGAGCTCGGATGCAGTACATCAGTAAACCGTTGTGCAGGAATGCCAGACCATCTGTCTTCAGTGTGTGTATGGTTTGCAGATTGGCCTTATCCTGAGAGACATGCAGGCAGAAGCAGAATTAGCAGGGCTGCCGTGGGTGTGGCGATGCACCCATATGAGCAGCCATGGGGGGAGGCTGAGAACCCAACCAAATACATTAACTTAGGCCGTAATTAATTGAAAAACATTATTTAATGAATGCTGACAAGTAGGCTAACATTGAGTATCGTTTGCGCTAAAAGAAAATAAAACAACAATAATATCGACATTTTTGCTAAATTAACTCTATATGAAACTAAATATAAAATAAAGATACATTTTCTATTTATAAAATAAATAGATATAAAATATAATATAACATATAAAA
Organism: Anguilla rostrata; assembly: GCF_018555375.3. Classification (NCBI taxonomy): domain Eukaryota; kingdom Metazoa; phylum Chordata; class Actinopteri; order Anguilliformes; family Anguillidae; genus Anguilla; species Anguilla rostrata. The sequence goes on along the minus strand of NC_057941.1, from coordinate 34,669,186 downwards.
TAAATATAAATAAACAAATGAATACATATAAAATAAAGAACTTGGAGAAAAATGTCTTGTATATCAAACTCTGGGAGGGGGGCCGCCCTCATCAACCCACAAACCCTAGCTCCGCCATACATGGCTTCCATTTTTACATCCAGGCAGATAGCGGTGAGTCATCATAGGGGACAGAGCAACCCTTCTCTGTTTGGCTGTGTGGAGGAGGGCCAACTAGCACACAGACTAACGGATCTTTCTGGAAACTATATGAAAAATATAGTATAGACACCCTGTCGCTGTATCTCTGTCTCTGTCTCTTACTCTCTCTCCCCCATCCCTCTCTCTACCTGTCCAGCAGTACTTAATAACAATGAACTTAAAAAAAACACTGAACACATAATGAATAGTATAATTAACAATAATACAATGACACAGAAAGGTCTCTCTCTCTTTCTGGCATATGATATTGTTCTTTTTGTAAACAATATTTCAGGGTTTTTTTATATATCTCAATCTCAAGCCTTCCATTTTCATACTGATGGAACATCTCTCCACCTGAATCCTTTGTCTCTCATTTAGGTATGATTCTGAGTTGTATTCTAACTGTATCTTTGTACAGTTATACATTTTATGTCTTCAGTTAAAATGGTTGGATCTTAGTTTGGCGCACCTATTGCATTGCTACTTACCATTAGTGACTGGCCTGGCCAACAATAAGCTGGTGAGTTTGAAAACCCCAATTTCAAGGAAATGTACGACATATAAGACACAAGTTTAAGGGAGCCGATGCAACAGCTGCTCAATGACTGAGCCTTTAAAAAACTGCACACAGACCAGCTGGCCTTAGACAAGATAACAGGACACACAATTCTGGCCATAAGAAATAAAAATAAAAGAACATGCACGAGGGTGACTCAGAGACATGAGTCATGTGACTCAGACGTGAGTCATGTGTTGGCAGAGATTCTGGCCAAGTGGAGGGACAGACACGCGTGTGATCAGCGAAAGTCTCAAGTGTTGAGTAACGTTTCCTTTTTTAAACAAATGTGAAGAATTACGTCAGTTGTGTCAAGAATAATAAGAAACCCTATTGGCTTATCAAGGTATGGCATAGTCGCCAAGCTCTTGAAATAAGGTACTAAATTTTATTTTGCCACATCCCACCCAGGATATGAAAACGGTTGTTTGCCTTTTGTCCTTTTCGTCAACCGACGCCATCTTCCAAAGATCACAGACTGGACAGCGAGCGGCAGCTTCCTGTGCAGTCTGAACAGCTTGCATTGTCAAAGCAACCTGGTCACAGTTTAGCTCTCGTCCTCTTGTCCTTTTCCGTGGAAGGAAATGGTAGAGGAGAAGGTGGCGGAGAAGAAAGAAAAGCTGAATGAAGACTGAAAACTCCATGACTGCGGAGTGAACTCACAGTCTGAGAGGCAGCGGCCAAATTCTGTTGTTTCCATCAAGTGTCTCCACACAGGAAACTCTCTCTCTCTCTCTCTCTCTGTCTCTCTCTCTCTCTCTGCCTGTCTCTGTCTGTCTGTCTCTGTATCTGTCTCTCTCTTGCGCTCTCTCTCTCTCCCCCTCAAATTGAAATGAAAATAATCTTTACTACATGCATTTGATATTGCCAAAGTCTGCAGCAACATATTTCATCATTCAGATCATGTATTGCTCAGATGAGATATTGCTCTCTTCCTCCCTCCCTCTCTGTATGCCTCCCTCCGACCTCCTCCTACCCACCCCCCCACCGCCCCCTCCCTAAATTACCTGTTCCAGCTGGTCCTGGAGAGAGGCAGAAGTTAAAAGAGCAGATATATTTACATCCCAACAGGTTATTATAATACCTCCTCATGCGTTGCATGTAAGCGCCCGTCTTCAGTAAAGGGTTCAAGCAACACCATCGGCAGCCTGTAACAGAAGTGGCTCTACAATTCACTGCTGAAGATAGCATTGAGTACATTTACGGCTAACAACTACAGCTGTGCAATGGATCTGTAGCTGAAGAGACTTTTATTATAGCTAGCTGTACAATAGCCTACATTTTACAATCAAGGAGAGCACTCGGCCATACAGCACATTTACTGCCGATAGGACTGGGCAAACCTGCAATGCAATCACAGCTGCACACTGTTATAGCGCGTTCAGCACTGAGAAGACTGTGAAGCACTGACAGACAGAAAGAGTATGTTTAAATGTCCTCCGTAGCCCCTCTGTCTACCCTCTCTCTTTCTCTATCCCTTTTCCATCTTTCTGTCCTAGGGGTCTACCACTCTTTCTGTGTCTCTGTCTCCTCACTCTCTCTCTCTCTCTCGTCTCACTGGAGTGTGAACGTGGAGGGGGGGGGGGGATGGTACACGCCCGTCGGCTCTTCTGCAACCCCCATCCCCCTCCCCTTCTCTCCCCCAGGTATAAACCCCACCTCTGCATGTCTCATCTGCGCTCCCCTGTCGGCACGCCTCCGCCCTCTTCTTCAGGGGATCCAAATTTGGCTCCCACTACCCGCCTCCCCCCTTTCCTGGCAAAAAAAGGGGCGGAGCCATCAGCCCTGGCAAAGCTTTAAAAAAGAAGGGGACAAAATGGCCGATCGCTCCGCGTAGAGCAAACGCTCCCTGTGGATTCAAACCTCTGCAGCGTGCACTGAAAAGCCAGCCGTGCCCCGGAGACAAACCGCAGTCCATTTTTCTGTGACATTTAGTGCAGGATTTAGGTTATGCGCCTATAGCCATAACACCCTGTTCTCTCGTCCCCTCCTACCATAGACATGCATATTTAACTAGACAGGCTGGCAAGCCTTCAGCTAACATAAGCTTGTGAAGTCCCGGAAGTAAGCCTGTAATGCACGTGTTGAGGGCAAAACATTGAAGCTCCCATTAAAATGAATGGGAAATATCTGCCCTTTGAAGGCAAAGGAAAGCAGATTGTAAAAATATGTAATATGTAATAAATTGTGTACATTTTAATAAATATTTTCCCAAGGTCCAAAAACAATCATGAAATTTATGATCACAAAAATTTGACCGATGAGGTTTTTCTTTAGTAGTTAAATCACCTTGGTTTTCTACATTGAGTTCAATCAGCAAGCTCTTTTGCCCTGAACAATAGAGCAGAGGCTGTTTCCCGTTACTTCCTAGCTTCACCGTCTGGCCCCTCCCACCCTCTTCAGTTCCTATGTATGCTCTATGCCTCCTATACAGTGACTGAAGCCAAGCAGGGCAGTGATTTACTGATTCTTGAACGGAAGGTGAGAAAGCCAGGTGTCTGCTGGAAGACTGGCAGCGGGTGAGCCAATAGGGAGCAGTCCTCCCTCTGGACCAATTAAAACAGTCCAGTACCCCGACAGTAGGGACAGGGACACTGTGCTGTAGGAGGCTCCATTATTCAGGTGAGGCCTTATAACCGAGCGGCTGACTCACAGTGTTCATTAATGGTCCCATGCTGGGGATTTGCATTCAGCCAAATTCCCCTAATCCGGCCGGCTAAATCTGGCCATCTAATCATTTCCTGCTTTGCTCGCTTGCTGTGAAAAATCCTTTCCTTTCCTTTCCACTGCAGCTGATGTGCGTCGAGCATTCAGCTGTGAAATGGCTGGTGTGCTTCAGCCAGGTGAGGGCTAAATTTGGATATCTGGATTTTGAGAAGGAAGGAAATAAATGAGCGTTTCCATATATATTTCCAATAAAATTCTTTTTTCTTCTTTTTATTATTATTATTACTATTATTCAGCCCTGTGCTGCTCATACCACAACAAATCTCCACATTGTTTAAGTGCATTTATTCACGAATCTTTTTTTTGTTTTGTTTTTCTCTAAGAGTTTTTCATCATAATTATATTTTGTGCAGAACACAGACGTTTCAGTACGAACCTGCAATACCTACGTTGTCTATTTGCTAACTTCCTTACTGGGCACCCATATTTAGATAACCTGTGCTTTATTGATTCAGTCATATCTACGTAAACTTCAAGAGCACTAAATCCAGTACACAAGAAGGTCATGACTTTATGCTGTTGCTATGATTAAAAAGTGATGCTACTAACAAGACTAAAGCAGACAACACAAGTGACGGTAGTATCCACTTATCTCACTGTCAGTTGACAGAGAGATTAAATTTATCTGATAATCCTAGAATCCATACCACACAAAAGCATAGAGACTTCAGTGTTTTTTCCACAAACATGGAGATCCCAGGAAGTATACAAGTGTTTGGCTTTGTGATGGTTGGTTTCATGTTGAACCTTAAGAATCTCCACTTTCTCTGGCTGTCCCCTACAAGAAAAATCCAAACTGTCGAAAATTCAATTGTACTTGAAGGCCTGTAAATATACTGTAGGCTACCTTAATGTTAGCGTCAGTGCACTTCCAGGAGCCTGTACCTCTTCATTAAAGGCTGCCTCAGAGACAGGGTCCATTTTCAATCAGCACAGGCTTCAGTCAAAGGGCTGAGCCTGTGGTGTGCTGGAGACTGGCTCTGTGATATTCATTGTGGAGTGTTTGCAGAAGTGCTCGGGCATTTGCCATAAGAATGTCCGTTTGGCAATTCCGGCATCTCTGAAGATGGCTGCCGTCCGGGGTCCTACCGCACTTGGAAAACACTGAAAATACTTTCAGCCTGAAAAAAAATCTGAGAGGTCCGATTTCCTTTTTTAAAAATAATATGGAGAAATTCTAGTTGTCTAGAAATGTCAACATTAATTCTTCCTAAAAAAACATATTTACTGAAAGCTCACTTGACGTTCTGTTACTGTCAAGTCTTGGCAATGCTACTGCACTAATATTGCTAACATATTGGCTAGACTACTGTGTACATTACGGCTGTTACCAAAAGTCATTACCAACTGGTATTTTACACCAAAAGCATTTGTAATTGTGCAAACCTTAACTTATATTTTTAGAACAATTCACTGTAATTATATTTTCTAAATAGCCCAAGCTCTTCTGTCACTACGATAAAAATTTAATAATAATTGAAAAGCTTACATTGATCCATGTGGGAGGAAGTCATTCAAGATTAAAAATCTCCAAGCTGAAAGAAACCCCATCACTGTGTAATTAAACCAATCGGCGACGCTGTGTAGACAACACTGAACACCACTCCTCACAGCCTGTGGCCAAAACGCACAGGCATGTGATGTGGCTTGACTTTTTAAAAAACATAATAAAGACTGAAAATAGGGGCGACATAGCTCAGGAGGTAAGACCGATTGTCTGGCAGTCGGAGGGTTGCCGGTTCAAACCCCGCCCTGGGCGTGTCGAAGTGTCCTTGAGCAAGACACCTAACCCCTAACTGCTCTGGCGAATGAGAGGCATCAATTGTAAAGCGCTTTGGATAAAAGCGCTACATAAATGCAGTCCATTTACCAAATGTATATATAATAGTTTACTGATGGAGTGTTGCCATTCCTTGCATTGTTGGGATTATACGAGTATCTTTTAGGGCTGAGCACCCAGCTGAATTTTGGGAAGCGCACGCTTTTGTTTTTTTTTGTCCTTTTCAGTGAAGTGATGATGTTTCTAAAGACGGCCTTTCTTCCATGGGCCCATAGCAGCTGTGCATCACACCTCCTCCCACAGCTAACGGTGCAGACAGAGCTGCTAACACTAGCACTGCTGGGCGAGAGAGCTAGGGAGAGAGAGAGAGAGAGAGAGAGGGGTGGGGGGAGGTAGGGGGTGAGAGAGAGGGGCAGAGAGGAGTAGGTTCTGAATGCAAGACTCCTCTGAGAGGAAGGGAGGGAGAGAGAGGGAGAGTGAGAGACAGAAGTGAAGGTGGAGGACTGAATGGCGATGCACTTCATTTATATGGCAGGTGCCTTAATGCAAAGTGGTTTGCCATTAAAGCATTAAACCGACCCTTAAAGGCCATTAAAAGTACAGTGCTTAAAAGAAACGAGTAAGCGAGGGAAAAAATTAGCATGCGTACAATTCCCCTAAAAGGCCACACAGACCCATCTATTAGCAGCAATTACTTATGAACCTCAGAGACTAGAGCAGCGGACTGATCAGGCCGCTGAACCGGTATGAAACCAGAAGTAGCATAAGCAAACACACCTCACTGAGCTCCATAGTATCGCTGATGCAAAACTGAGCATTAAATGGAAATAAACCACACTGTCAACTGATTAAAACTGAATAAATCAATACTTCCAAAAAAAAATTGACAGTGTCTATCTACCACTGGTTTCATTATTGGGTACTAACCAACTATTCAGTTGGCCTAGTCAGCACCACTACGAAACAGAATGAAAATGAGTAACTGAAACTGTTGTAGTAAAAATGTGTGTGTGTGCATGCGTATATGAGCATAAGTGCATGTGTATGTGTGTACGCGCATGTGTACCAGCATGTGTGCTTGTGTGTGTGTATGTACTTGTACGTGTGTGCGTGTGCATGTGTTTACTGGGCCTGGTGAAGTGGGTAATGAAGAAGCCAGGAAGTGAATAATCCTCTAAACATTCCGGATGAATCTAGTGATGTCATTTTTATGACATGTTTGGTATGGTCAGCGATGTTTCAAAAATATTTAAACAGACAGGCCTGCTGAAAGGGTGTTACCAAGCGCAACTGAAAATCACATGAACTGGCGAACCACAGCAATGTGTATTAAAGCAATGATAACTATAGATTTAATGTGCTTTATTACTACTATTATTATTATTATGGGTAGTAGTAGTGGAAGTGTTACTAATAAGTTTATATGGCATGTTTCCACTAATGATTTTAAAAGGCTTTACATCGAAGGGTAAATCCCCTTCAACCCCCGCCAATATGTAGCATCCGTCTAGACCAGGGATCATCAACTCTGGCCCTCGAATCCAAATCCAGCCCTGGTTTTCTTTTCTCCTGGGTAATTAGTGCTACCGATTGGCCAGACTGTCTTCACACCTGACTCCCAGGCAAAGGGAGGCTGGAAAACCAGCAGTTCTTGGCCCTCGAGGACCGTGAGTTGATGATCCCTGATCTAGACGATGCACAGCGGCCATTTTCTACCAGAACACTCTCTGAACACCAGATGAGGTGAAAAGGGAGGGAAATCGCGTATGTAAAATGTATATTTTTTATTTCTCACTTTCAGCAAGAATGGTATTGGCTTTTTTTAAAATTAGTTTAAATATTCATTGGGCACAGCTGCTGTACCCTTGGGCTAGGCACTTCATCTGACCGGAGGGAGTGAAATAATCAGCTATACAAACGAATCACACGGACATTCGTTGGTGAACAAAAAAGTAGCACCAACACTTAATACCCATTTCATAGGGTTTTGGGTCACCACATAAGGACAATATGGTCTGTATTCACTGTGAAAGAGTGTAGCGCCGTCTGGTTCTCTCAAAGAGGAACACAACCCCACGCCTAACGAAGTGTGCTTCGCCAACGGAAGTGGAAAGAGTTGTCTCGGACAACGTTGCGGAATATCCCATAAATTCCGGATTTCCAAGGTGGCTCACTGTCATACTGAAGTGAAACTGGAAGTCAACCGTATCTCATTTATCTTTATTAAGCCGATGTTATTCACTGTCGATTTCCAACGTTGTGATATTTTGTAATATTTGTAAATCACAAGAGTTGAGTTTACTCCAATGATCTGAGGAAAAGCATTGAAGGAGGCAACTCGGGCTGTTCAAGTATTGGCTGACCTTTCAACATTCAAGTTAAAACTCTTTTCTTCTTCGCAATAAAGCTTTCTGATACATTTTGAGCTTTCAGTTACTAAGCCTGGCATTTTGTTTTTACAGAGTATGTTATTTATATGGAGGTACTTCACAAGGAAAATTCTGTTAGTTAAAAGCAAGGTGAGATTGACATTGTTTTAGGAGTGTTTGGACAGTGGAGACCCAGAATCCCATCTTATAAAATGTAGAGTATTTTGCCCTGAAATGGTTTTCCTTGACCACTGTGCACTGTAGACCTCAGTAAAGCAATAAACCAAAGTTCATACACGTGCATGCACACACAATAACACACACCCTATAGGATGTAAATAGGCGTGTCGCTGCCCAAAGAAGTCAATAAAACTGGTCAAAATTCACATTTGAATACAAAGGGGAAAATGTTTTACTGGTTTTTTTTTTCATAAAGATATACAGATACAGTCTGGAAATAACAAAACAAGATTCCAACAACCACCACTCTGGCAAGTTTAGTCAAAGAGACCAACTGGATTGTACTGAAACGCGTGTATGTACAGGGGAGCGAGCGGGCGGGCGAGCGAGCGAGCGAGCGATGGAGTCACAGCTGGGTCTGTCTCCCATGCTGCGCACTGCAGCCGGACGGCACAGGCGCTGGGATACGGCAGGTCGCCATGGCCACCGCGTCATGACAACCTGGCATCACGAGCTGGACTGCAGAGGAAATGACAGGGAGTTCATGAGAGAGTGTTTGTGTGTGTGTATGAGTGTGTGTGCAAGAGAGAGAGAGGAGGAGAGTGAGAGAGAGATAAAGAGAAAGCGGGAGATTGTGAGTCTGTCTGGTGTGTGTGTGTTTAGACATGCACTTATGAGCAGCAGGAAGAACTATCTGATGTGTTTAGTTTTGAGCATTGAGACAGAGGAAGAGAAAGGACAAGAAATTCTGTGGGTTTTTTAAAGCAACTTCATTTCTGACACAGGACACGTGTGTGTGTGTGTGTGTGTGTGTGTGTGTGTGTGTGCATGTGCGATGTGTGTGTGTTCTGTGATGCTGTGAGATGGGCATACACGCACTGTGTACAATGGTGTGTGTGTATCTGTGCGTGATGGTGTGCGTGTGTGTGTGCGCGTGCGTGATGGTGCATGTTTGTGTGTGTGTGAGTGTGTGTGTGTGCGTGTGTGCGCGCGTATGTGCGCATGCACGCGATGGAGCATGTGTGTATGTGTGCATGCACGCGACGTGCATGTATGTGTGTGAGTGAGTGTGTGAGTGTGTGAGTGAGTGTGTGAGTGTGTGAGTGAGTGAGTGTGTGTGTGAGTGAGTGTGCGTGCTGCTGTGTGTGTGTGTGTGTGTGTGAGTGAGTGTGCGCGTTGCTGTGTGTGTGTGTGTGTGTGTGAGTGAGTGTGCGCGCTGCTGTGTATGAGTGTGTGAGTGGATGTGTGCGCGTGTGAGTGAGTGTGTGTGTGTGCGCGTGGTGGTGTGGTGATGCTGTGGTGTGTGGTGTGAGGTGCGTGGTGCGTGTGAGATGACGTGAGTCGTCGGCGTGATGTCGGTGTGGTGAGTGGGGGCAGGTGTAGGAACGGAGGTGCGCGCCATGTGCGTGTGAGTCAGAGTGGATTCGTCAGTGTGCGCGCTGCTGTGTGTGTGTGAGTGAGCGTGCGCGCTGCTGTGTGTGTGTGTGTGTGAGTGAGTGAGTGTGTGTGTGTGTGTGTGTGTGAGTGAGTGTGTGTGTGTGTGTAGTGAGTGTGTGAGTGTGCGCAACGGTGCGTGTGAGATGGACGGTATGAGTCACGCTCGGCGGATTTGTTTCGGTCGGGGGGAGTCCCGGCCGGAGCAGCCGTAGGAACACTCGAGAGGCAGAAGCGGAGCCACATTAAGGCCGTGTGAAGCTCAGAGGGCATCCCTCTCCGTCCACAGGGAGCGCACAGGGGCACGGGCGGCATGGCAACCCTCACAACAAAAGCCCCGCCCCTTTTCCCCCTCGCCACTGCACTGTTATAGCATAGCACATGCAATGTTTATTGCATTTTTTTTCTTTTTTTTTTTACATCGAGTATTCCTTTTTTTGTATTTCTTGATATCTTCATTTTTTTTTTTTTTTTTTTTATCTTTGCATTTCAAGATCATAGGAGATAAAACATACATAATTTAAAAAAACACCCTGTAATAACAACGTGTTATCCTCACCACCACCGCCGACGGTCCGGCCTCTCCTGTGCTTTTCAGTATTGCAGGAGCCCCTTGGCATCAGAGTGCCTCAGGTAAGACACCTGTGCAAAACTGACTCAGTTAAATGGTTCTCAGCATGAACAGAGGACGGGAGCTAATCTGCAAGTCTCCATTATAAATATATATATATATATATCTCATTTTCTTCTTCCACATCTTAAATAAAAAAAATGCATTATTTTCACAACTTCGACGCCCTCAGTGGACTGGCCCCTCCCCTTCGGGTGGCTCTCCACCAATGGCAGTGCGGGGGGGAGAAGCGGTGGGCCAATCAGCAGCCCTTCAGGGTTGCAGTGCTGGAAGAGAAACAAAGAAGAGGAGGAGTTAGGTTGTGCTGCGCAATGACAGATTATCAAGGGGCTCTTTTTCAATCACTTGTTTTACCACCTTGCATCCATTCCTCGCGTCCTTTCACCTACTGGAGGACGCAAGGAAAGGACACGAGGATGGAGGAATCGAGGAAACGTTTATTAGGCAAATGGAATGGCCTTGTTCAGTCAAGCGTCAGTTTGAATTACAGACGTGGCAGATGGAAGGAGAGGTGGATCCACAGTTCGATCTTTTACACCTCACGAATTACAAAAAAATACTTTTGCAAAGGATGCGCTCGTGATTCCTTGCTAAAGCATCCTTTGGGAGCCTCCTAGCTCCTCACTCCTAGCTCCTTCAAAGAGCATTTAGCGGATAGGAATGCCCTTGAAGATGGCGGACCTCAATCGATTTCCGGGCCTGGAGAATACCGAGGAGACAAGGACGGATAGAATAAGCAACTGGAATGACCCGAGGTGCTAGAATTCTATTCCCTTGGACACATGACCAAGGTCACAAGTCACATGACCTGAATTTGTTCATACTCCATGCAGAGGGCGTTTGTTCTCCCTTTTGATCAATACCATGCAGATGTGGAAGGAGTTCTTCATCACGCCACTGTGTCAGCCAGACCACAGAATACAAACTAGGGAACCCCAAACCCCTACTGTAGGGCCCCCAAAAAATGAGCCCCCTGTGGCTGAGGACTCCCAGTTCATTAAAATAACTTCTGACGCATTTAAGAGGCATCCGTTACCGTCTGCCATGATGCTTTACTGTATCTGACCAGAATACTGAAATTTATCAAATATTTCTAAAATATTCTTAAAAAGGGAAGTTATTTTCCCCCCATTTTGCTGATGGCCTTCGCTCACAGGACCCCAGGGATCCCCGAACACCAGTCTGAGCACCACAGCCAAAATTTGGGCAGATCTGTGCAGAACTGACCCCACTGTCAGCAAAGCCTCCCCCCCCCCCCGGCCGACATTCCTGCTGAATCCTGGAGCCCTTGATTCTAATCAGCACGGCCACGGGATGTGACATCATCGCACAGGAATATCCGCAGGCTGCTGCCCCCCTCCCCTTTCTCCTGAACCGCGAATCACGGCAACGCAGCTCGGGGCACTGCCCACATGCGCTCAGTAAACCCTCAGACGGGACGGATTTCGGCCGGGGTGTTACTGACCGGCGAGGGCGACCCGTGGCAGATTACACCCCCCCCCCGCTCCACACTCGCTTCAGTTTGGTCAATAATGCTGATGTCACCACACCAGGGCAGAAGCACTGAGGAAAATTCCCTTTCTTCTTTAACACGCAACCTTACATGCTGACCTGTTGGTGGACAGGACGTACTGATCTGACACACTTCAGAGCTACTCCTCCCCTGGCCAAAAAGCACACATCTTTTTTTAATGTTTGTCTGTTTGAGGCACATCTTTACAGCAAGCAGAATTTTGACTGTCATGGTTTGGCTTTCCTGACATTTAACACAGAGTATAGCTCCAGGACCTTATATTTCAAAATAGCGGTAACTTCACATTAACATCATTTGGCAGGCAAGCACAGTGCTCATTGATTACATGCCGTGGTGTTCAGAACAATGGCGGTAACGCGTAAACGCCAAACTGCACTGCGGACAGCACTGTGGGCCCAGGGGGGTCTGTCTGGACCCTTCCCAGGTTTCCAAAAACCAACAGGTCCCATTGCGGAGGGAAGGCAGGAGAAACAGCGTTTCGTAAAAGCCCATGAAGACTCCAGCTTAACTCCAAATTAACACGCATCTCATTCCCAGCACACTCTCTCCCAACACATTACCATTTTATATTAACAGTGCATTTTAAATGCAACCAGTACCAGCTGACTAAGTACCACACTGTCACCAATTAATCTTCAGGAAGATGCACATCTCATTACACTTACATTTTTTTAAACTTAATTTGAGAAATGATTAAAATTCAGTCTTGCCTTGACTAAATTCACACTACATCATACATATTTAACTTCTAAGAGGGTAAATAATCCCAATACACTACAAACATAATACATTTGTAACCTACAAGTAACCTACAAATGTGTATGAAGTGCTGACTTGCAAGTATAAAAAAGTGTATGGTTCAGAACATAACTTCAAAAGCCTAAAGGTAGGCAACACAAAAAAATTCACATCTGTTTGCAGGTAAGAGAATCATCTTAACTTTTTATAGCATGCATGATTAGGTTTTCATTTTGACCTTACTGGTTCTTGGTGGTGGTGGGGGGGCATTTTGGCTAAAAATCGGAGTTTCTAAAACATGACTGGCAGCAGATAGGTTTCGTTACATGAAGGTCTGCAATGAACTCCAGAACAGTCCCATCCTAAAAATCATGTTTTACTTTCCAACAAAAATCTAACCCATATGTCAAATACTAACAACAACTAGCCTATACATTAAACTCAAACTGATCGTTAACTCTAACCTTTAACCATAGAAGTTGTTAGGTCACAAATATGCGAAAAGAATGTTCTTAACTGAACATTTTAATGATGATGTCACAATCACTACTGGTAACTGAAAACAATGGAGTTCTAGAACACTGACTTATAATTTTGGTGAAAAAAAAAACATTCTAAAAATCCTAGCTACTCTTCAAATTTATAAAAATGAGAACTAGTTTAGTTAATTTATGGTAAACCACAAGCCAGTGTCTACAGCTGGATTAAACTTCTAGGGAACATGCACAGTCAGTTAGAGTGGGAGTTAAGGGGAGGCAAATGACGACAACTAGGTCTGATGCTTGCAATTAACATTTTATTTACAATAATGCCAGAAAACATTTACACAAATTACGTCAACTGCTTCTTTTTCAATGTTTTAATTTTCTCTGTGTTTAAATTCCACCACACATCATTCTCTGATCTGCAAACAGATAGTAGAAGTAGAAAAACAAATTCAATAAATGAAAAGAAACAACAAACCCAACCACCATGAAAAAGTCGTTTAGTCACTGCGGGCTGACAGAATGCTTGTTGTGTTCCATCGGGAAACCTGCCGCGTTTGGCCAGTTTTCCTGATACTTTTAAATCAAAAACTGCAAGAGTGCGTGCAAGTGTGTGTGGCTGTGGCTGTGTGTGTGGGTGTGTGTGTCTGTGTGCGTGGGTGTAAGACACAGCCGGTGCGTTTATGCTTTCTAAAGATTTTTATCACACTTGTAAACAAAGATTGATGACAAAAGGCGACAAAAGCACAAACACTAAAATCTGGTGGCGTGGTGCTCCCAACGCCCCAGAAGTGAGGTGGTAAGAGGATAAATAATGAACCTCTGCAGTTCTCCACTGATACTTCCTGCACAGACCTGAGTGAGTTCCTGTCCTTCTATAACCGTCACAGCTGAACTTCTGAACCGAGACGGTACCGTAACACAGGTGGCTGACATGCGGCCTGTGAGAACTGGGACAGAGGATGCTTTAGATGAGTGAGCAAATTTTAAACACATCCTTCTGTGTACGGGCAGAGCAGGGGGTTATGGGATCTGAGAAGGAAATAATAAAAAACCGAATCTAACTGAAGTCCCTTTGAGATGCGATGCCCTGATAGACTAACTGTGAGCAAAGCAGATGTCCGCCATCTTTGGGGGGGGGAGAGAGAGAGAGAAAACACACAAGACCAGTACTGCAGGGAAAGGCCTTGCTCTGACTGACAGACAGACAGCTGGTGTGATATCTCATCTGCCCCTCCTGTCTGACCCCTGTCCACCACACACTCCCAGCAGCATCCTGTGAATGACCCGCCCTGAACGAGCCACATGGGGGCGCCACGCTTTACAACGGAAATACGCACTAAATATTTACGATCAGGAAAGCAGCAGACGCACCCTTACCGCTCAGTGGAAGAACCCCCCCCCCAAACCCACTGTCTGGGCCCTACACACTTCCCCAGCTCAACTTTCAATCAATCATGGCCATCAGGAAACACAGAAATCTGCGCAGTGACCATCGGTATAAACCCCAAAACGGGCCAGGGGCGTCCAGAGGAGAAATCCCGCCATTTAAGGCCGGGGGTCTGAGCTGCAGCCATCCTGGAGTACAGGCTTCTCACGTCAGAGCACGGTAAGTTTGGGAGGGAAAACCCAGCCGCCACCGTCCGTCAGTAACACACACGCTCAGCAGCCGGCTAAGAAACAAAGAAGAGCATAACCGTCACTCGCGAGTGTCAGCAGCCCAAGCATCACCCGGATAACCGCACGGTGAGACTGCCCGGGCTATTCACCCGGATACCCGCACGGTGAGAGTGCCGGGCTATTCACCCGGATACCCGCAGGGTGAGCGTGCTGGGCTATTCACCCGGATAACCGCATGGTGAGAGTGCCGGGCTATTCACCCTGATAACCGCACGGTGAGAGTGCCGGGCTATTCACCCTGATAACCGCACGGTGAGAGTGCGGGCTATTCACCCGGATAACCGCATGGTGAGAGCGCCGGGCTATTCACCCGGATAACCGCATGGTGAGAGTGCGGGCTATTCACCCTGATAACCGCACGGTGAGAGTGCCGGGCTATTCACCCGATAACCGCAGGTGAGAGTGCCGGGCTATTCACCCGGATAACCGCAGGTGAGAGCCGGGCTATTCACCCGGATAACCGCACGGTGAGAGTGCCGGGCTATTCACCTGATAACCGCACGGTGAGAGTGCCGGGCTATTCACCCAGAAAACCGCAGGTGAGAGTGCCGGGCTATTCACCCTGATAACCGCACGGTGAGAGTGCCGGGCTATTCACCCGGATAACCGCACGGTGAGAGTGCCGGCTATTCACCCGATAACCGCACGTGAGGTGCCGGGTTATCACCCGGAAACCGCACGGTGAGAGTGCCGGGCTATTCACCCAGATAACCGCATGGTGAAGCGCCGGCTATCACCCGGTACCGCATGGTGAGAGTGCCGGGCTATTCACCCGATACCGCACGGTGAGAGTGCCGGGCTATTCACCCGGATAACCGCACGGTGAGAGTGCCGGGCTATTCACCCGGATAACCGCACGGTGAGAGTGCCGGACTATTCACCCGGATAACCGCACGGTGAGAGTGCCGGGCTATTCACCCGGATAACCGCACGGTGAGAGTGCCGGGCTATTCACCCGGATAACCGCACGGTGAGAGTGCCGGCTATTCACCCGGATAACCGCACGGTGAGAGTGCCGGCTATTCACCCGGATAACCGCACGGTGAGAGTGCCGGGCTATTCACCCGGATAACCGCACGGTGAGATGCCGGGCTATTCACCCGGATAACCGCACGGTGAGAGTGCCGGGCTATTCACCCGGATAACCGCACGGTGAGGGTGCCGGGCTATTCACCCGGATAACCGCACGGTGAGAGTGCGGGCTATTCACCCGGATAACCGCACGGTGAGAGTGCGGGCTATTCACCCGGATAACCGCACGGTGAGAGTGCCGGGCTATTCACCCGGATAACCGCACGGTGAGAGTGCCGGGCTATTCACCCGGATAACCGCACGGTGAGAGTGCCGGGCTATTCACCCGATAACCGCACGGTGAGAGTGCCGGGCTATTCACCCGGATAACCGCACGGTGAGATGCCGGGCTATTCACCCGGATAACCGCACGGTGAGAGGCCGGGCTATTCACCCGGATAACCGCACGGTGAGAGTGCCGGGCTATTCACCCGGATAACCGCACGGTGAGAGTGCCGGGCTATTCACCCGGATAACCGCACGGTGAGAGTGCCGGGCTATTCACCCGGATAACCGCACGGTGAGAGTGCCGGGCTATTCACCCGGATAACCGCACGGTGAGAGTGCCGGGCTATTCACCCGGATAACCGCACGGTGAGAGTGCCGGGCTATTCACCCTGATAACCGCACGGTGAGAGTGCCGGGCTATTCACCCGGAAAACCGCACGGTGAGAGTGCCGGGCTATTCACCCGGATAACCGCACGGTGAGAGTGCCGGGCTATTCACCCGGATAACCGCACGGTGAGAGCGCCGGGCTATTCACCCGGATAACCGCAGGGTGAGAGTGCCGGGCTATTCACCCGGATAACCGCACGGTGAGAGTGCCGGGCTATTCACCCGGATAACCGCACGGTGAGAGCGCCGGGCTATTCACCCGGATAACCGCACGGTGAGAGTGCCGGGCTATTCACCCGGATAACCGCACGGTGAGAGTGCCGGGTGAGAGTGCTTGCAGAAGACACCTGAAGGCCAATCAAGTCACAGCAGAGTTGCCAGGTGAGGCAGGGAGTGTTAGGGGGAGCGTAGCCACATCGCTACAAAATAAAGATAATCTAGATGGTCGAGGTTGCCTAAGGACATAACTCCATCTGCGCAGAAGCCGTACCGCCATCGTACCGCTCCTGCGTTCAGTGCGTTATATTCCCAACGCTCGCCATGAGAGCCTACACCTGTGAGCCGCTGTACCAAAACCTGACCGCACAAGCCTCACTCTCACACAGTAACAAACGGCTGGCTCCATTTCCCTCTACTGCCATTTCAGCAGACGCTCTTTCACAGAGACACTTACAGAGACGCAAACACAAGCCCAAAGATCAGAGATCACAGAGCAGAACTTCCCCAGAGGGAGAGGAGAACAGCCCCAGGAGGGAGAGGTGGAACTGCAGGTATGCTGATATGCAGCAGGTAATACGGAAGTAATCGTCTCTGTGAAAGGCAGGAACTCACAAGCTTCTGGCCCCAGCGGAAGGTTACGTCGCTAGTTTGAGCTTCAGCGTGTCGTTAAAAACAGGAAGTGGCCTGGTTCTCTGTTGGTTGAGATTTTGAGCTTCGAACTACACCTGCAAGAAAGCAGAACACTAAAACCCGAATATTTTGGTTTTCATCAATTACTTGAATACATTTTCCTCCAGAGAGCGCCAGTTGAATTCTCAGGAGGGGCACTGTGATTGTACCACTGAGTAAGGTACTTGAACTGAATCCAAAATGCTTCAGTAAATATCCAGATGCATAAATGGCCTGCGTGTAAAAATAATGTTTCCAGCATCAGCAAACACCTTCACTTAAATGTAAAATGAATGAAAAACACAGCAGACCTACAAGACAGGCTCTGAGTGGCACAGAGCTTTATTTTTAGCTAAATCAGGGAACAGACGCAACACTGATCCGATTGTCAGTTTGCTTTCCTGTTGGGTAGGGAGGCGGAGGGGGGGGGAGCTTAGGAACTGAGAAGTACGAAGATTATGTGGCAGAAATATTCAGCAGAATTCAATTCAAGCTCATTGTCAACGCCTTGCTGCCAAACCGCCACACTGAATAAAGGGAAGCAGAGGGAGGCCGTGACTGACAGGTGAGGGATCCAATCGAGCTGTGCCCCTGACACCATCCCCGCCCCCTCCCAACGCTCTTAACAGACCACACTGTTATCAAGCATTGCCAAGGCAACCAGACATCAGATCTCTATGTACTGTTCTGGGAGCGGCTGTACTGCATCACCGGACGACCAGGTCAGCCAATCAGAGGCCAGTTCAGCAGAGGACAGACGAGATCAAGGTCAAGGCCGAGGACTGGAGACATCCTGGTCTCTGACAGATGAGGAGAGTGTCAAATAAGGCCATGCCAGCCAAAAGGCCATATAAATGGCTCTCGGACAACACTGCAGCAAGAGATCGGCTGGGAGGGCCATGAGCTCAGCCTGCCCACAGACACCAGCGTCTGACCGCTCGTGTTCAGCTGAACACTGTTTTAAGAGGGCATAAAAAATAACCAAATGAAAAAACCAGCAGACCAAACTGTGATGTGCATCCATCCTATTCCCCCAAAACACATCACCCTTTTCAATCCACTCCCTGACTGTATCCTGGAGACCCCACCACTGAGCTCCCCAACCTGACAAACCCCATCAAGGGGCTCAAGGCCAGAGGTAGTTTAGAAACTGAAGGCGAAAATCAAAGTCCCAAAGGGTTTGCTGTATCGCAATGTCTCCATTGGGCGGGGGGTATCGACCGTCCTGATTAGTCAATGGAGGGCAGTGTGACGAGAGGGAGGGTGGGGGGTTAACCCTTCCCTTACCTTTCTTTCCCCTCCCCGCCCCGCCCCGCCCCGCCCCTCCTCGCCCCGCCCCGCCTCACGTCTGGAGCAGCGCGCGCACCTCGGGGGGGAGCCGTCTGGCGGCTTTGGCGGCCTCGGCGACGGCTCTACGGTACGGGCCCTTCCTCTTCCTGTCGAAGCGCGACAGGAAGTTCTCCAGGAAGTGGGAGAGCTGCGAGAGGGGCAGGCAGGACGTGCTGGGGGGCGACCCGAACCAGGACACCCGCGCCTCCCGCCCCGCCCGGGGCCCACCGACGGCCTGCACGCGAGCGGGCCACCAGGGGAAGCCTCTGATTTTGGCCCAGACGATGTCCCCCACGCGCACGGTCGAGCCGTCCGGGGCTCGGGAGAAGGCCGAGGCCTCCGGGGATTTACCGCCCTTACCGCCCCGCCAGGAGGACGAGGAGGAGGAGGGCGTGGAGGCCGGGGAGGAGGTGCTGGGGAAGGGGGGAGGGGGCAGGGTACCGGGAGGTAGGCAAACAAAGGTCTCGGTGGAGCTACACTCCGAATTTGAGGACTTCACGTCGTCCGCGCTATCGACACTGCACACGGAGGCGGGGCCAACAGGGTCAAGGGTCGCGTAAACCGTCAGGCCGACCGCCCTACCTCCCCGAGTCTCCCGCCTCCCTGGTACCCCTGACTCCGCCTTCAGGCCCCCCTGCACCTCGCCTATTGTAACTTGGGGGCGAGTTTCTGCTTTGGCACAGGGCTGGGGTTGGCTCTGGGGGCTGGGCCGGGTCTCGGGTTCGAGCTCTGCAGCGCAGCCCTGCTTGTCAGCGGCAGTGGCGGGGTTGGGGTTGCCCTGAGAGCAGGAGGAGGAGGAGGAGCAGGGCGGGGCAGGTTCGGGCAGGGACCCACAGCCACCCCCCTGCACCACGGGGAGGCCCGGCGGGTTCTCTCCGGTACGGTACCTTTGGGGCTTGATGCGGATCCGGGACGGGAGGGGGGCGGAGCCGGGCAGACGAGCCACGCCCCCGGCGCTGATCCGGTGCAGCCGGCGCGTGAAGTGGACCTTCTGGTGGGCGTCCTGCAGGGCGGCGGCCCTCGTCCGGGCCTTGGCGTCGGCCACGGCGACCACCACCCCTTCCCGCTGTTGCCGGCGCTGCGCCTTGGCCAGCTTCAGCACCTCGCGGGCCTTGCAGTGGTCCACGTTCTTGCTCTGCAGCACCTTCTTGGCGTTGCCGGGCGGCGGCGGGGGGGGCGCGTTTCCCGGCGCCCCCCTGGGCACTCTGTTCCCTCCGCCTCCGCCCTTCAGCTGCCCCGCCGAGGAGGCAGAGGAGGAAGAGGAGGAGGAGGTGGAGGAGGAGGACGAGGAGTTCCGGACCGCGGGGGCCTGCCGCTTGGGCCCCTCGGCGCCGCGGGCCCTCTCCTCGGAGCGCGGCCGCTTCCCGCCGGCCGCCGCGCCCTCGCCGCCTCGCCGGCGCCGGGCCTCCTCCGCCGCCCCCCGGGCCTCCCGCCGGTCGCCCGCCGTCGCCACGGCGCCCTTGCACTTGTCGCACAGCACCTGGCGCGGGCGCAGCCGGATGGCGCTCATGATGGACGTGGGCTCCTCCCGCAGCAGCCGGCGCTTGGGCCGCTTGATCCGCCGCGGCGGGGGCTGAGGTAGCGCCAGGCTGTACGTGTCCCTGATGAACAAGGGCGGGGGGTACGGGGCGCCCTCCTGGAACAAGGGAGGGGGTTTCGAGGTCCACAAGCTCGGGGTCGGGGTCGGGGCGGGGGGCGGGGCGGGGGCCTCATGGTTCTGGGAGCACTCTTTGGGAGGGCTGTCCGGGGAGTCCCCGCCCCCCGCGCCCTCCTGCCCCACTCCGAGCGGGAACGGCTCCGTCTTCAGCTGCATAGATTCCGGCCGGTCCCGGTCCTGTCTCCGCGGAAACACCGTGACTGGGATCCCGTAGGGTCCAAATCTGCAGAGGGGCACGGACAGGAAAGAAAAACAGGAAGAAAGGCTGTGAAAAAGGAAGAAGAAAAGAAAAGCAAAACCTGAGGCTGAAAATGCAGTTTAGGAAAGTAAAAGTTCTCCCCAGTATTTTGTTCTAATAACACAGATTTGCTAATTAGTACAACTCTTCAGCCAGCAGATACAACTAATTAGAGAAATCTGGGTGGAAAAAACACATGGAAAGATTTTTACTTTCTGACTTTCTACCTCTGAGCCCAACAGACAAAACTTGCAGCACAGACCCCTCAAAATAGTTTTTTTTATATTTTTTGTGTCCCTCTCGAGGAAGAATTGCTCGTCAGAGTGGAGGGCGGTGACTGTTGTGGTTTTAAACAGTCAGAGTGGAGACTGCTGTGGTTTCGATCGCTCTTCTGATGAATGACATGGCTTGATGTGAGCAGCTCTGCTCTCTCACACATGAAAGGCCGCTGTGAAAGGCTCACGCCACAACCACAGCAAAGACTTCAGGGGGCGCAGACGCACAAAACGAACGCTCTCCCAGATCGAAGGCAGTCGCACACCCTAACCTGAACCCACCGCAGGTTACCAAACACGCACTGAAAAATAAAAATGAAAAATATGTATTTTTTTTTTAAGTTAGAACCTCCAAAATTCGGAAGAGAGGCCCCAAGGCCCCGGGATGGAATCTGTTTGCTCCTGCACAAGACCGTCCGCGGAAGAACGGCAGGGAACGGAACATTCCGGAACCCTCTTTGGATCGCCGGCATGAGAGGAGGGGGCGTGCCGCGTGTCTCCAACAGCTGGAGCCAGACGGCACACAACACCCCACCCCCCCCACACCGTGCCCCAACCCAGCCCCCATATATACATACACACACCCCTCCACCCTCCCCCCAGCCCAGCCCCATACACACACACACACACACACACACACACACACAACCCTCCACCCTTCAGAATGTGAATGTTTGTTTAAAAGAGGAATGTGTGGCATTCGTTCAGGTCGAATGCCGACTCCCCGTTTGTTCACGGCAACGGCGACGCCAAGCGCGCGTTAAGTGAGCAGGTCGCTATCCGTATGACCGTAGGTCTGTTCCGGCTGTCACCACCTAGCCTTCCATAATCCAAATTCCACTTTCCTAACGTACGGCTTTTCACTCCAAACTCCTAAGGGTCAGTCAAGGTATCCCAGCCTAAACCACAGCAGGTACAACGATACCTATACCACCAATCAGAGAGACCACACTGTGCCCAAAAATCTGACTGTCCCTTCAGCAGTTTCCACCCTGAACCCCCCAAAGCCCTCTCTGACAGGACAGTAGCACTCCTCTACTGATGCCCAAGAGGACGTCCCGGGTATTCCATGAGCAACAGTCACCCATAAAACCTCACGGTGAGGCAATTTTGCACACCTCCAATCCTCTCCACTCCTGTAAAGTCTGGACTCATTTTATTCTTGAAGACGGCACATTTGAGGCAAAGTAACACGCAGTCCTATATCACCATAGACAAGGTGAAGGCCTACATTTCAAACGAGCGTTAAAGTAAACATTGGCTTTCACTTTCACTGAGCTTTCTTCACACATACAAACATACTGGGGCCCCAGAAATGTAGGGCGGCCAGACCCCCCCCCCCCAGTGGCGCACAGGCCACAGGAATAAGCCGACGTAACGCAGCTGTGGCAGGAAGTTCCTGTGCAGAGAGCTCCGTCAGCGCGATCTGCAGCCACAGGCTGTGAGCTGCTCTCCAGGCCTCGGCCTGACTCTGACCGCATTACAACACGCTTCTGACTCCCCTCCTTCACGCCCCCCGCCACTACCACACGCTTCCAACACCCCTCCCCCCCCCCCCCACTACCACACGCTTTCAACCCCCCCCCAGCATAGCGAAAGCCACGACCACAGCAAGGGAAAGTAGCCAGAGCTCCTTTCTCCAGCACACACTCACCGCCCCCCTGCACAGCGTCCTGCTGATGCATGGGCTGTGTTTGACCCCGGGGGGGGGGCTGGCCGACTGTCTTGGGGGGGCATGTATGACTAATGATGTGTGGCACACAGGACCCCTGGAGAAACCCAGACGAGATCTGTGTCCTTTAATGCAACATTGCAAACACCCCCTCCCCCCCTCCCCCACCCCCCCCTCCCCAGCCCCCAGCCTCTCTCAGGCCCTCGTCGCCGAAGCAACATAAAAAGAGCTGTGAACATTCTACATCAAACCTCACCTTCTTCAGAAACCCAGCTCTGTCCCATTCGCTTCAAAGTCAAACCACTCTATGGCTGCTTTTCTCGGGGTTTTGAAGGCAGTAAAACGGGCCACAGAGCTCTGCTAATTTCTCTTTGCTCTTCCCCGTGACTTCGCTGCGGCACGAGGCTGCAGTCTCGCCCTGAGGTGAACCGGCGAGCGTCAGGCGCGGCTCCAGTCGTTCCCCCGCGCGGCGCGGCGGTGCCGTGAATATTCCTTTCGATTTTCGGGCCTGGAATTCACCGGCATCCCCCGTACCCGTTAGCAGACGCCTGTCAGCCGCGGCACGGCGCCGCGAAGCGCGAAAACGGCACCGCTCGGCGTGAACGCTCGCACATCACACGCTCTCACGCGCTCCGCTTACGCAGACGCGCTCCCCGCTCAAGGGGCACAGCTGCCGGATTCACGCCTGCAACCTCCCGTCTGACAATCTGGCTCCGTGACCTCTGTTCAAACTCGGCCACACAAAAGGCGAAAGGGCTTTAAAACTAGCTGCAGATAACGCGCTGTCAAGGATAAAACAAGGGGTGCAGAGAATGAAATGCCGTGGAACCAGTACACACAGAGAATGGCAGGCATGCAGCCATTGCAGAGAGATGCGGAGCTGAAGGGCACAGTGGTCAGTGAACGTGCTCTTAAAGTCTGTTAAAGGAGCGTATGGGCGTGCTGGATTTGGGGAGTCTGAGAACGAAATGTAGGGTGTTCCAGTCATGAGTTACAGGCAAAAGGCTGTTGACCAGACTGTGTGTCACAGATAACTGTCACAGGACACTACGTAGAGAGATACTCAAGAAGCACAGTCATTTCCAAGGGGTGAAATGTGTTGATCTGTACTTTTCTCTTACGTTAGAAACCTAGAAATGTCACGGTACAAACTGAGGCGGGGAGGGGAGAGTAGCTGGTTGAGAGGGGGGCAGAGGACCGCTACACAAAACAGGATAATCTCTGAAATCACTTGAAGATTTAATTCGGAACAGCAACGGGAAGGAGATCGGCTACTGGTCTATCAGGTAATCTCACAAATGAAAATGTCTCCAATCACGTTCTGGCTGGCTTAATGCAAACAGTTCTGTGGCAGTACCTGTCCCTCTCCCCCACCTGAATTCATCACGGCTTTGAAGACTGACCAATTGCTCAGCAGCCTGACAGACACAAGCTTGAAGAAAAAAGAACAAAAAAAAAATGAATTTCAAGATGACAGGATTCTCGTAGGAAGTGCAGAAGTATGATCTTCGACCTTGATGAGGTGAATTTGAGGTGATACTTTTATAAATGAATATACAAATATCTTACCTGAAAGATGCTGACAAAATGTAAAAGGAAGCCAAAACAGATAAAATGGCTTCACTTCGGTAGCTTATTCTAGCACTTTCCGTGGCACTGGCACTGATTCGGAGGCTGTTACGATGCTTTACCGTACCTGCTGAACGAGGCTTGTGGCCTGTGCCGGGGTACTTAGTGTTTTCTGGATGAGAGCAGCTGCTAAATGTGTTTAATGTACTGTAATGTAATAATGTCTCCTTTAAACGGATCCATTTTCACCTACAGCAAGCCCCAGACCGTCCCTAAGAGTTTAACTCTTTTTTTTAAATGCTCACTTCCTAGCCTGAACCATCAATGATGCACAAACAAGACCGCGCTACGAAAGCTGGGAGAGAAAGGCGTGATGATGGTCAAACGTTCGCTCTGAGTACGTGTGACGTCACAGCCTGTGCTCCAGGGGTTAACCTGTGCTGCTCGTGGTTAACCTGCGCTTTCCATGGTTAACCTGTTCCCTCCACGATTAACCGACACTCTCCACGGTTAACCTGTGCTGCCTGCGGTTAACCTGCGTTCTCCACGGTTAACCTGTGCTGCCTGCAGTTAACCTGCGTTCTCCACGGTTAACCTGTGCTGCCTGCGGTTAACCTGCGCTCTCCGCGGTTAACCTGTGCTGCCTGCAGTTAACCTGCGCTCTCCACGGTTAACCTGTGCTGCCTGCAGTTAACCTGCACTCTCCACGGTTAACCTGTGCTGCCTGCGGTTAACCTGCATTCTCCACGGTTAACCTGTGCTGCCTGCAGTTAACCTGCATTCTCCACGGTTAACCTGTGCTGCCTGCAGTTAACCTGCGTTCTCCACGGTTAACCTGTGCTGCCTGCAGTTAACCTGCACTCTCCACGGTTAACCTGTGCTGTCTGCGGTTAACTTGCATTCTCCACGGTTAACCTGTGCTGCCTGCAGTTAACCTGCATTCTCCACGGTTAACCTGTGCTGCCTGCAGTTAACCTGCGTTCTCCACGGTTAACCTGTGCTGCCTGCGGTTAACCTGCGCTCTCCACGGTTAACCTGTGCTGCCTGCAGTTAACCTGCGTTCTCCACGGTTAACCTGTGCTGCCTGCGGTTAACCTGCGCTCTCCACGGTTAACCTGTGCTGCCTGCAGTTAACCTGCATTCTCCACGGTTAACCTGTGCTGTCTGCGGTTAACCTGCATTCTCCACGGTTAACCTGTGCTGCCTGCAGTTAACCTGCGTTCTCCACGGTTAACCTGTGCTGCCTGCAGTTAACCTGTGCTGCCTGCAGTTAACCTGCACTCTCCACGGTTAACCTGTGCTGCCTGCAGTTAACCTGTGCTGATCTCTGTCAACTAGTGCTCTCCACGGTTCAGTTCAATTGAGTTTTACTTGTATTGGGCCAAAGGGCACGGTCACAAAGCAGCTGTACAGAGATCTGGGCCTGACCCTGCCAAGAGCTCACCTAGGGCTCGTCTGAGAAGCCGTCGGCCCCGGTCAAGCTCCGGTAGAATTCTTTCCCCAAGCTTCCTGTAGCACCTGCTGAGCTTAAGATCAGACAGGGCCTCGGGACTGCAGGTACATTAAATACAATGTGCTATATAACATACAGGTATGTTAAACACAATGTGCTATATAACATACATGTATGTTACCTGCAGCACATCCACGGCTGCAAAACCGATGGCCCCTGTTCTTCTGCACATTCACCGCAGTAGCCTGCTCAGCAGAGTGAAGCCAATCACACACGCACTCAGAATAACTCCTCTCGCTACAGTGAAGAGGTGTTAGCTTCCGTTTTTTCCCAGCCCTCCATAAACCAAAAAAGGGTGAACTAACGATTCTATAGGGATACATCAGTCAGTTTTTAAATGTAAGCCAGCCAATCCGTCCCAGCGTGCAGACGTCAAACTGCAGCCGGTCTGGTGCAGTGCTGCTAATATCCAATCAGGAGATTTTTGCTTCAGGAGCAGAGGGCTCGCAGACTGCCTGCCCGTGGGTGTGAGCAGAGAGAGAAAGAGACGACAGCTGGCTGGAGAGACGGAACAAAGAGAGGAGGGGGGAGGGGGCAAATAAGCCAACAGCTGGAGTTTCTTTTCAAATTCATTTGCAGATTAGCTGGGGGGGGGGGGGAATGCCGTGGCAACAATACCCACCCTACACCTGGCAGCCCACACCCTGCTAACCTCCCCCCCCCCAGCAGCTCTGCCACCAGACTGCTGCTGGACTGGGCGCAGGACGAGCTGACCTTTCAGCACTTCAATTAACACGACAACTGGACCAGCATCCCACTCAGGACTGGACCCTGCAACCTTCCGGTACTGGTCGCCAATCGCAACTCTGCACTGCCTCCCACTATGCAAATGCATACAGGCATATCTGACTCGTGTGCGCTTAAAAAAAGGCCACTAGAGATAGAGTCGCAAATGAGATAAAAAACGTTTAGGATATACACTCCACTGGGTCTTTAACAGTGGGAACGTGGGAGAGTGAAATGGGCCAGGGTTCTTAGGGTTGCAGGTTCGATTCCGCTGTAATGTATAGCCAGCGTACTCCCCAAGCATGTTAGCTAGGGGTGTCTAATCTTGTCCTAAAACGATCAATGTGGGTACAGGTTTTTGTTTTAACCCAGCACTACAACACCTGTTCAACGAATTAACGAATTATAGTCTTCAATCAAGACCTTGACAAGTTGTATTATGTGTCTTTGTGTTGGGCTGAAACAAAAGCTTGCACCCACATTGGCCGTTTTCAGATAAGACTGGACACCTCTAATATTAAGTAACCTTGATTATATCACAATATACAATAATTACTAAATTATTATCTAGAAAAATGAATCAAGTTCATTTTATTCAGACATCCGGGTGCCAGATTTTAATGAGTCCATGTCAGGATTTTGGCGACGCAGAAATAGACCAGACGCTTGTCATTACGACAGCAGGCCTCTCCAGCTCCTGGCTTTTGTAACCTATAATTCAGCTGAAGTCTGTAGAGTGTCCCTTCAGCTGGCTTAGCACATGACAAGGTAACAGGCAGTGACTAAGAGGAGATTCACCTGATGAAGTCAGACCAATCATTATCAGTGTGTGGTCCACGCCAGCCTTAACTAAAACGGGTCAGACTGACGATTATAGATGATTCTGACCATCGACAGAGACCACAGCACCAAAAATCCTTTGGTAATGCCATTAACCAAAAAACTTTGTACAAATAAAATTCTCTCTCTCCACTGTGTACTATAGAACCATGAGCAGAGTACCGAAATTTGGTTCCTCAAGAGTACCGACCAAATCGTGACGAAACAGACCAGAACCAAAAAAAACTACAGATAATTACGCTGCAGTTGATTACGAGAAACTATGAATGACAGAAAAAAGAATGATTACTGTAACCAGAAGAACACCAGAATTATGATTTTCACAGCTGTCTTAGAACATATAGAATAAGTCATTTATAACATCATTCCAACCATGTCCATAGCCTAATCACTGCCATGAATACCACTCACTCTTTCACCCTGACTTGAGAGAGAAAATTACACCAGACATTAAACATACAAAACTAAAAGGGTAGCCTAATTAATGCCCAATCACTCCCATTCACCTGGATCAGGGCTGCCCAGTCCTGTTCCTACAGATGTACAGTCCTGCAGGTTTTCACTCCACCCCTAACAAACCCCACCTCATTCAACAGCTAGAGGTGGCATTGAGCTGCTGATTCATAGAATCAGGTGTGCCAAATTAGGCTCGAAATGAAAATCTCCAGGGCGGTAGATCTCCGGGAACAGGGCTGGGCAGCCCTCCCCGAGCCAGTACAGCCCGTTCTGGACTGGGTGACAAATCACCATGGCGTCCTTCACAGAACCCGCACGTGGCAGCGCGAACGGAGGCACTATGTGCGCTCAAATCTGACCTCGTCTACGCAACGTCCCAATGCTAAACGTGCTACACGCCGTCCAGCCATTTTAGCAAGTAACGCTTAAAAAACTGCAAACTCATACTGACTCGTGAATGCGACTAAACTATAACAGAGACCATTTTGTAGAGAAATGCACGAGATCATGTTTTTCCCCTCTCGTGTTAGAAACCCATAAATGGCACAGCAATGGAGGGGGGGGCAGAGCTAATTCGGAGGATTAATAGAGAATCAATGTCCCACTCTGGGGGGGAACAGCAGTTCTAAAGACAGCGTATTAAGCTATTAAGTCCAAATCTTACAGAGGTACTCTGCAGTTCTCGGGTACACAGTCACCTGTAACAGTCGCATCGAGGGTATGTGAGAGGACCCCTCTATGCACTTCAAACATCCCAATTACTGCGGTGCTGCTTCTCGGTTCCAATGCCAAAAACCCAGCACAGGGTACGAGAGCTCCCACGAGAACCCATCTGAAAAACACTTAACACCGTAAAAATCAGCCGCTCGCTTTTTTCTCCCCTCAAACAGCGACTAAATTCAGTAGCACTCAAAACGAGTGTTCAGACTCTGAAGGCTGTTGAAAAATTCTCATTTGCAGTTACTTTCTCTGCATGTTCCCCCTTAGTTGTTTTCTTTACACTTATTTCATGCATTGCAACTGTTTCCTTTTCTCTGAATCTTGAATGCGAAATAGCCTAACTGTTAAGACAGCCCCACTGACACAACACCATCCTGTGTTTTTACAGGACTAAAGCCTTAGCGTATGCCTTCTCCTCTCTTCTCTCCAGCTCAGCTGCGCAGTCGCGGCACCAGAGCACAGCGTCACCTGCACAGCTGACGCAGTCGGACTGTAAAACGAGAAGAGGGGGAGCCCTGCGGACAGTAACCCCGCCTCCCTGGGGTGTCGCCCTACATCAGCCGCACCACGCCCCGAAAACCCGCCGGGCCACAATGGGCACTGCCCCAGTCAGAGGGCCCGTTTCCCCTGGGTTCTGAGGGCTGTTATCTTCCTACTGTTACAAACAAACCAACCTCTCCGCTACTGTGTAAGCTCCACCCACACCCACCTCTCTAACCGCATTTACATTTTATATGCAGTAGAACCCTCAAGAGATAAGAGAGTTACAGTTACTGACTGACCCGTCCGGTATTCAATGAGGTAATGTCTGTTCTCAGGTATAGAACAATAGTATATCTTACAGATATGAATTTGCCACTAAAAGGCAAGAATTAAACTGAAACAAGCCGCTAACAAAATTGAATAGGACGGAGTGTGGCACAGTGGGTAAGGAACTGGGCTTGTAACCGAAAGGTCGCCGGTTCGATTCCCGGGTAAGGACACTGCCGTTGTACCCTTGAGCAAGGTACTTAATCTGCATTGCTTCAGTATATATATCCAGCTGTATAAATGGATACAATGTAAAATGCTATGTAAAAGTTGTGTAAGTCGCTCTGGATAAGAGCGTCTGCTAAATGCCTGTAATGTAATGAATAGTAGTGCACATTTTAGTACTATTGCTAATGAATACAACATGGACAAAATCCAGTGTTTTATATTAAAAAAGGTTAGGAAAAAAAGCTAAAGCTTAGTCAAGGAGCCAAAAGATTGTAAACAAAGGTCAGTTTTATGCCCACATTTTACTTTCAGAACTGCCCATCTCTTTTTCAGTAACATGTGGCAACAAACATAGCAAAAGAAAATTCTAATAGGGCACTGATTACAGCTAGTATTTTTTTTTTTTTTTTTTTTCAAGTGTATCAGTAAAAAAAGGAATGAGGCGTATTTCTAAAAGCAATACAGCTTTGTGTATCGGCTGTATTCCACCACACCAACGGAAACCCACCTTGTCCTTCTTATACGCAGTAAAAAGAGAGCAGAAACTGAAAGTATTATCTGTAAACCACAGGGCCACAGAGTACTGAACACCTCCAGCCTGTGGCTGCCTGTTCACATATAGAGCCTAATAAAACACCTAATTCAAGAAAGAACACACCGTCCTCGCACGCTTTCTTCCTCGCCACTTAAGCTCGACGGCCTCGCCGTAAACCCGACAGTCTCCTCCAGGAGCCGCCACTCACTTCCCAGGGCAGCGTGACCGCTAAGTGGCCCGCGGCGGAGGTGTTGGCAGGAAATGAGGTCATTTGTCTCGACCCCCTCCTGCTGTGACTTTCTGCCCTCAGTTCCACAGGCTGAGAGAGGAAAAGGCCATGGCTTTATGACCCTGGGCCAGGGAACCAAATCCAGCCGATCCACTGGCCACGGAACCCCTGGCCTTACCCAGAAACGTTCCAGGACTTTAGCGATTTAGGGGGGGGGGGGGGCACATATGATTGACAGCTGGAGTCGTCATTCCGGTTAAGATGCCCCAGCTCCATTTGCCAGCTCTATACATAGTAACATTAATAGAAATGTTCTGTTTGGATAAATCCACAACGTTATCGGATCAAGTAAGCAAACCTTGGCTTGTTTCACCAAGACATCCATCCAGCTATGATGTTTCTTACTACTGAGGTAGAACAGCTGAGGTTCAGGAGAGGGACCACACCTCAACCCCACCCCCCCCTTCCGCTTATTCCCTATAAGAAACCTTCCTGCCCACTGCACCTGTTCTTTCGTTCTTGTTTATGTGCCCCACACATCTGCCCACTCCCTCTCCCACTCTCTATGTATCTCTCCATTTTTCTCCATCTCTCTCTCCCCCTCTCTTTCTACTACAGGGTCCAACGGTTTACCAGGAGCTACGGTGAATCCTTCACCGAAGCCTTCCCCAAACCGCAGACTATTTACTATTACTATATTTACTGTACTGCTTTCAGTTGTGAACACCTGCTCAGTAAACATACTGCGTGCATTTATTTGATGGTATGGTCCTTAGCACATAAACCACAAAAGTAAGAATGCAAATGAAGCACATACTAAATAAATTTAAACTGTCTAACTATTTAAACGGTACACGTGGTCACCATCCCACATCCATGTCATACAGTCATACACAAACGCTTCTCGAGTTCCCATAGGTGTTTGTGTAC
The DNA here is from genome assembly GCF_018555375.3 of Anguilla rostrata. Taxonomy (NCBI): domain Eukaryota; kingdom Metazoa; phylum Chordata; class Actinopteri; order Anguilliformes; family Anguillidae; genus Anguilla; species Anguilla rostrata. The sequence continues at coordinate 34,638,647 of NC_057941.1, read as the reverse complement.
ATTAAAAAGAGGCCAGACGTTACCTGTTTCAACTTTTCTTCTATTGCAAGCTAACATTGGCTAGCTTCTCTGGCTAATTAACAAAGTTAACGAAATCATACCTTGTAGGATTATATGCCATGGTCATGCTCCTGACCTGACCTGACCTGACCTACATCCACAGCTCTTTTCAAGCATTTGACAGCCCCTTGTTCAGACCAACATTACTGCCAGTGGCGTGTGTGAATGCTCTCAACCCGTTAAAAGAACAGACAGGCCTTGGCTGTAACAGGAGAAGCCACAAAGAATACCAGAAACTTCATATTTTAACTTTTCACAATGTTCCACATTCCACATGTGAAGGTGGCTCAGGTTTTCCCAGTAACAAATGGCTATAAAGTCATTCCTGACTACCCCTGATAGAGAGGTCTTGGTTAAGTTCAGGGCAAGCAAGATTGCAGGTGATATCTACAGCTACATTGAAGGGGATCAGCATACCACCGGCTTGCAATGCTGTGCGAGTATGTTCACACAACGCCAGGTCTTTGGAATGTTCGGATGTTACCAATCTTTTCAAGAGCAGCACACAAAGTAGGCTACATTTCTCCTCAAAATATTTCTCGAGAATAAGGGCAGTTCAGCACCATCTCGCTAATACACAAACCATTCTCGGCAAAGGTGACCTGGGTTTCGAAAGCATGAAAACGGAAGCGTCTCAAAATCTGCTTCTTGAAAACCGTATTGACGGTTAGCCTAAGCATCAACTCTAAAAAATTCAAACATGTCTTCAGAGTCCCCAAGGAAACCGGCATGTTCAATCGCATCCCTAAATAGAATGGTGACAGACAGCGCGAGAAAGCCGGAAAGTAAAATAGAAGTGTTGATAAGCGGATGAGAGCACAAACGTTGAGAGACAAATTATTTCGCATTAATGTTACTAGGACGTTATTCACAAAGATTAACCAAACGGACAGCAGTGACACTGTAAATGAATATTCATTCACGCGGCGCTCACACGTCAATTAAGACAAACTAGGCCTACTTCTAAATACAGAAACGGCGTCAAGTCCATATACATGGTACTACCATTAAAACGTTCTTATACTTTCTAATGTGGTTACAAATAACATTTCACCCAGTTAACACAGCTACATACACCGATCAGCCACAACATTAAAACCACCTGCCCAATATTGTGTAGGTCCCCCTCGTGCCGCCAACACAGCTCTGACCCATCAAGAGTTTTTAAAATCATGTGGAAATAATTCACCCTCTACCAATATCTTAGCTTTCTATAGTCCTGTAGCAATAATAATGTAACAAACTACCAATACTGTAATAACTCCCAATAATGTAATCCATTTCAAATTTTTAATGTAATAAAAACCAATAATGTAATAAGTAGTAGTAGTAGTAGTAGTACCCTAGCGTACTTTATTGATCCCCGGTGGGAATTTGCACTGTTGCAGCATCAAAGACAACAAAGTAACACTATCAGATACAAATATACAGTAGATACAAATATATACATAAATCCAAATATACCAAAGGACACTTTCAGAGGTGGAGTCCATGCCTCGACGGGCCAGAGCTGTTTTGACGCACGAGGGGGACCTCCACAATATCAGGTAGGTGGTTTTAATGTTGAGGCTGATCGGTGTGTAACTACAACATGCACACGACCGGAGCTACTGAGTTAACTGCAAAGCGCACCTTATGTTCATAGTAGAGCGCCGTTCCCTGATAACACCTGAAGAGGCTGTTAAAACGGAACTCGTTTTTTTTTTTCATTTTAAATTGCATGTCCCAGATCCAATAACAAGACTAAACGTTACACTTTTGACAGTTCCTGCTTATTTCGGGCGGGGTTCTTACGTTCGGTTTTGACCTGTTCACAAAAAAAATTAAAAACGCATGCTTCGTGCATTGTGCAATTCACCACGTTCAGGTAAACATTACAACTAAAGGTGCGTTTCTGTTCCACGCTACTCGAAGACGCTGAGACGGAGGGCGTTTTAAAATGTAAACAAAACAGCATGCGATGGACCCACACACACATAAAGGGAACTGGCATTGGCAACGCCACTTCCACACAGCCTACATACAAAGCCAATACGCCAAGCTGACTACCTGCAATATACCACTTCCTATCGTTGCATGCCAACGTTACATCATTGTATATGCTTGATGTTCTGTGATTCTTCTTCAGCGCAATTTGTGTGTCTTTCATCATTAGATAGCAAAGCTGTCACGAGGCTCTATGGAAAGAGAGACTTTATTTTATTATTTTTATTCAAACTTCCGAAATCAGGAAAGCTAATCTAGGACAAGTTTTTGTTTGAAACGAGCGACGCGGCTAAGGCTGCGACTCACTCTTACTACTGTTCACAATTTTGCGCTTAGGGTTTTTACCTTTTGGAGAGGTCCATAAGAACCCCTGAGAAGATCTTCTCGCCGAGCTGAAAGGACACCACCAGTGCATCATCGATGATGTGATCCAGCGAGACTCGAACCTCAGAACCGGGACTGAGATGGGCGATTGAGTCGGGCGGTAGCCCGGTGCTCTCTGCGTCCGTCACAGTGGACTTTGATTCGGACAGAGTTTCGCTGGAGTCGTCGCGAAACACTCGCCGAGGTGCGTGCAAGTCCTCCGATTCCAAAACCGGCGGTACCTGGTCCACTGCTGTTGCGGGAGGATCGGAAGAGTTGCAAGGGAAAAGGTCTCTGACGTTACTCATTTCGTCGGTGGTTCCGAGTACTTTCTCCTTTTCTAATACGGGCAGAGGGTCTGTGTCATCAGCGATCTCGCAACATTTCAGGACCGCATCTTTCGTCGAACCGATTTCCAACTCTGGGGAAGCGGCATCATCTGTGGGTTTGGACTGCGGTTCCGTGACCAGCAGTGGTTTGATTAAAGCTCGGACTTCACACACGATCTCGGTTGGCTCCGCTGTTGCATCCGATCCGTGGCTGGTAGCGTACTCGGTCTTAGTTTCTACCGGCTCTACTGAAGAGAGTAACGGCGCAGCAAGTCCAGACTCCATCTCCAGTGCAAGAGGTGTACAGTGCGAATGTAGAAAGACTACCGACGGCTCAGAAGTGGAGATGGGAGTGGGAGAGGGCTGTGAGCGGGTGATGGAGTCGTACGCACTGACCTCGTTTGCAACCTCCAGAAGAACTGGCGAAAACTCCGCTTTAAAGCTCTCGCACTCACCCCGGAGGTCTGCCCGCCCGGGGTCTTTCGGCGTGACCTCAGTCTCCCTTTCTCTACCCATCGGACAACCGGCATCGATTTGTTCTTCCTCGGCAAAAGCGACGTAAGCTTTTCCCGCGGCTTCTTGCTCCGGCCTGTCCCGTGTCTCGGGGTTGACCAGTCGGCATTCTGGACCTGCACCCTGATCCTTGGGTATGTGCATGAGGTCCATCACCGATGCGCACTCACTCGTAGCCTCCGTCTGGAGTTTAGCCTCCGACTCGAACTCGGTTCCGTCCCCTACCGTTGTTGATGCCGCAGCAGCTCCTGGCTCCGCAGCCACGGCCGCCATTTTCTTTCCGCTTTGCAAGCGAAGGTTAGTTCCTCTGGCTGGAAAGACATAGATCCGCCCATCGTTCACTGGCTTTACTTATGATTGGCTAGTAAACTGAAAACTCGCAGTTATGCGGTCAGTATTGTGTCACTCAAATGAGGGCACGAGGAAAGCTTGTTTCAATTGGCTCTTTTTCTTAAAAAACGGTGTTTTCAATTCTGTGGATAGTGAGACAGGGGGCGACAGTGGACAGTACCATCAAATGGATAAAAAGACGAAGTAGTTACCTGCGGTGATAACAGCGAGGTGTCAGGGGAGTTAAAACTATCTCGAACGGGATCCCGCTATTTAAATGCACATACTATTTCTGCGGCTACATAAAGCTCTGACAGCTGTAAGTAGCCTATATATTACTTAAACTTATACTTCTATAATAGATATGAAATAATAATAAAATAATGATTTATCCTCCTAAAATCAAGGTTTTGTCCTTAGTGCACATGAGTCTCTGGTCTTAATTTCAAGAACCATATATTCTACTAATCTGAAACCTACACTAGAAGGGATATTCATTGAAAATAAAATAATATTTTTGAAAATATTTTCACTGCAAAATGTTTTTGTCATCCATTGTATTGACCAACTTCACATGTTGGCCTATTTTAACCTTTGCATGCTAACTGCATTTCCATTCAACACATAGATAACCACAAGCCACAAGTTAACCTGGGGAGGTGATGTCACATATGTTTGTTAATTAACAAGTATTTCCATACTGATAAAGTAATTGTTCTACATGCTCTTGCACCTTTTCCTTGGGAGGATAGTCACACGTTTCTGCTAGGGTGTAAATATCTCAGTTAAGCTTCATTACCGTGGTGTAAACTCTGAAGGAAAAACCACCTCACAGTTTCTAAATGTCATTAAACTAAAAAATAAATAAATAAAAAAACACCCAAAGATTGCAATGTGCTTTTCCTGTGAGCATTCCTTCAGGAGGAGAATGAGAGAAGCCCCCGCCCTTGCTGTCACACATAGCTTTATAATCCCGTTAAGATGGAGAAGTCAAGGTCATACCTAGCATCCCTCAGGGTCAACAATGGCAATATACTGTACAGCAGATGGAGAGAGAAATTCACAGTGGTGTGTGCAATTAGCTGGCTCACACTGTAGTGCACATGTGTACGTAGTACTGAAAATGTGATCTGTTACTGACAAATGTATCCCTACAATTTGCAATAATGAGCAGGGTTAGATGATATGATTGAAATGCTCAGTATAGTTAAGACAACTGAATGTGTACCAAACAGTGCTAACTGGATACTATCAATGTACTGCCACATTGGTCAAAGATGCATACTCGAGGAAAAAGTCACATTGAAACTTCATGTTGCTATGTCATTTATAGATCCTATAAGCTTTTATTGCATACATGTGTCATTCGTGAATATTTTCAATTTAACCTTGACATTCCAAATTTAGGCTCAGTTTAGTATAACCACGATATTCATTGTCTTTTCACACTTAATAGGGAATTCAAGCCAGTTTAAAAAAAATTTCAGCTCCCACTCAATATAGCTATTTTAAATGAATTGCATAACTCCTGTTTTGTATGAGTTAAGAAAAATCAGTGGTTAATTGTAATTTTTCAGAACATAGAGCAATGCACGATAAACTGCAACAGTGAATACGCAAGGACTAAATCATGCATGTACAGTAATGTAGGCTATGTGCAACGCCGCGTCATTCAATGAGAAAAGGAATGCACCGCAATAAAGTGATTATGGTTCGTCCGGTGATCAGTTTTGTTGAGTTGGAGGATAAAGAGTGAGAGAAATCACGCGCCCTCTTGCGCCCCCTAGTACGCTTCTGCTCCGAGCAAGCTCGCCATCCGTTTAATTAGCGAAGGCGCGAGAGGGTCGGTAGCGCAGAAATCTGCGGTGAGACATTAACGAGACGTCCGCCTTTAAAACCCGAGGAAGCACTTTCCCACGGCATAATTCCGTCATAAATCCATCATTTATCTTTCGCAGTGCAGACATATCCTCCAGGCAGGTCCAGCCCAGCGAAGACTAATATAATCAATCATAGTGCTGAGATTAAGTAAGCTGCAGTTTCATCACTCGCTTGAGTCTAATGCCAAGAACAATAGCTTCTAACTGCTTTAACAGGCCTGACTTCATCTCTTTTAACACTGGATGAAAGACACATTCGTCCACAGAATTGCCCTGTCACTGGGGGGGGGGGGGGGGGGGGGGGGGGCACCAAGCATAATGCATTGCAACGGTCCCGTTTTGCCTCACCCGACACTAAAACACCAATTTAAGTTTTTTTTTTTTAAAGATATGTTTTCATTGTAATAATGGCTTCCGATCGTTATTGTCACTGGCATACAGGCCAGTTTTGTTCAGTGAACTTGAGGACATTTTAAGGAAATGTTTCCTATGTTTCACCATCTCAGCCAGTGAACTGCTATTTAACAGGTATAAGTTTAAGAGTTTTCCAGCATTCTACATGAACGAGGAAAGATTAGTTTAGGCATTCCCATTTTAAAATGAGTTTAGATATTCCCATTGTAAAATGAGTTTAGATATTGGTAAATGGACTGCATTTATATAGCGCTTTTATCCAAAGCGCTTTACAATTGATGCCTCTCATTCGCCAGAGCAGTTAGGGGTTAGGTGTCTTGCTCAAGGACACTTCGACACGCCCAGGCCGGGGTTTGAACCAGCAGCCCTCCGACTGCCAGACAATCGCTCTTACCTCCTGAGCCATGTCGCCCCATATTCCCATTGTAAAATAAGTTTAGGCATTCCCATTGTAAAATAAGTTTAGGCATTCCCATTGTGAGATTAGTTTAGGAATTCCCATTGTAAAATGAGTTTAGATATTCCCATTGTAAAATGAGTTTAGTCATTCCCATTGTGAGATTAGTTTAGGCATTCCCATTGTAAAATGAGTTTAGTCATTCCCATTGTGAGATTAGTTGAGGCATTCCCATTGTAAGATGAGTTTAGTTATTCCCATTGTAAAATGAGTTTAGACATTCCCATTGTACGATGAGTTTAGATATTCCCATTTTAAAATGAGTTTAGTCATTCCCATTGTAAAATGAGTTTAGTCATTCCCATTGTAAAATCAGTTTAGATATTCCCATTGTAAGATGAGTTTAGTCATTCTCATAGTAAAATGAGTTTAGTCATTCCCATTGTAAGATCAGTTTAGACATTCCCATTGTAAGATGAGTTCAGGCATTCCCATTGTAACATGAGTTCAGGCATTCCCATTGTAAAATGAGTTTAGATATTCCCATTGCAAGATGAGTTTAGTCATTCCCATTGTAAGACCAGTTTAGACATTTCCATTGTAAGATGAGTTTTGGCATTCCCATTGTAATATGAGTTCAGGTGTGTTGTGAAGAGAGGGAATTTGAGGGTGTTGCGTAGGTCAGAGGTCATGTGTGAGTGTATGATCTTATGCTAAATATGGAGCACATTCCCAGCTTTTTAATGTTGTCTGGTGCTGTTTGAATCTATGCATGCTTTTGCAAAACAGACAGGAAGGCCAAAGCAGCAAACGCCAGCAGGAAGCAAAATTTGGAGGGGAGTTTTAGGAGTGACTGTCTGGGTAGCAATGTAGATAAACTGTATCCAGAAGGTTGCAGGTTTAAATCCTCAGTTGAGACATAGTCTCTGTGAAAGTGCTGATAAAGGTTTTTAACAGGAATTGCTTCAGAAAAAGCACATGTAGTTCTATAAAAAAGATAATAGGTAACCTAGCATGCACATTTGACAATACTAGGGGTAATAATTAGGATCACCAGTTTCTCCAAAGCAGTCTTTTCACTTGTATTTGGTCATCCTTCAGCATGAGGTCAGTAGAGGCTTTTTTAATTGCATCTCCTCTAAAATGATCCCATTACATGTAGTGTGGTTTTTAGAACCGCCAATGCAGCAGAAGTACATTTTGATGGTGTCGTGCAATACTGTTGTTTTTTGTTTTTTTTAATCTGTGGGAAGTTGCCTACACACGTAAAAGGGCAGTTATATCATATTCACAAAAATGATAATTAGAAGGCTTTTCATAATAATTAAATGGTTTGCTGACAGAGTAGACTAATAAATCTCTCTCTCACTCTTTCTCTCTTTGTCTCTCTTTCTCTGTGCTGCATCAGATGTTGCCATGGTCACCAGCAGGCATTGTTGGGGGGGTGGGGGCAAGGTCCAGGTGCCTCTTTGATTTGAATTTGATAAGAAAATTAATATTTGCATTATTATCGCTGCTCTCATTCATTTTGGTAAATATATTCTATAAAATAATTAGATGTTGTAAAACTGTATTCCTAAATTGGAATGCCATTTTTTTTCAAGTTGAGCACCTGCCACTCAAAACGTCTCTGTATGGCGCTGGTCCCCAGGGTCGTGTGAGGCTGAGCGCACCGCCGCCGAAAAGCATTGCAATGAAAGAAAGTTACCACAAGAGGGCACTCCACCCTTAGATATAACTCACTGACGACGGTTTCTCCCATAGCCGTATCTCTCCGCCAACAGTTCATTACTGCATGTATCACTGTCGGAGGAACACATGGCGTTTGTTATCAGTAGTTCCATGGCCTATATTGATTCCAGCCATTTTTATCTTCATTTCCACGTTGCCCATTTTGAACAGGATGTTTGTTACTGGTAAGACATTTAATTAACATCTTATTGGCATGGAAGTGGAATTAATGGACCAGTAGGGGGCAGCCATGTCTCTGTGTAAAGTAGAAAGTAATGTAGGTTAGTTGTTATTTGCTGAGAATTAAATGTCCTGTGACACTTCTTGCAAAAAGAAGAGGGGATTGCCTTTCATCCCAGTCAAATTCTAAATCTAGCTCTCTAAAATCTGACCAACTAGCCAGGGCAGCAGTGTAGCATGGAGGGTAAGGAACTGGGCTTGTAACCGAAAGGTCATAAGTTCAATTCCTGGGTGGGGCACTGCTGTTGTACCCTTGAGCAAGGTACTTAATCTGCATTGCTTCAGTATATATCCGGCTGTATAAATGGATGCAATGTAAGTTGCTCCGGACAAGAGCGTCTGCTAAATGCCTGTAATGTAATAATATGATGTAATTAGCTAATAAATCTGACCCTTCCAGCCTTATCTAACCTTTACAGTATTCATATGAAGGGAAGATGGTCCATATCAAGAATCCAAAATGTCTATATTTGCCAATAATCTGAGTCTGCGTGATGCAGTCCATGTGCCAAGTTTGGACGTGAAAGATCATATGACTCCGCTATGAATGTTTCCAAATTATTAATCATTAATCATTTTACGTGAGGAAAGAAATGAGTCAACGTGGAACCTTTTAAACTCTTAAAGTAATTTACATGCTTCCCAAAATTAAACGCCTGGGGGAATATTCCAAGCAGTTCCAGATTGCGGAAAATAAGCTGGGTTGGGTTTGGTTCGTCTTGGGGAAGTAAAGCTGCTTTTAGAAGATACGCTGGCAGGCCAGTAACTGACCACTCTCCCTGTGACCACTGTGACATATAGACCCAATCCTCCAGAAAAGTGATGGGGACACTGCGCTGGAACAGGTGCCATCTTTCAGACATGATGCAAAACCAAGAGAGTAGGTTTATATTTTTTCAAAATTCTAAGTCAATGTTGGAGAACTCCATTGCTTTCAATTACCAGTAGTGATTGTGACATCAGCAGTAGGATCTTCAGTTGGAGAAAAGAGATTAAAGAAAACTATTTTTTGGCATCATTCTAGTATCAAAGCATTTGTCTCCTCAAGAAAATGTTTTTTTTTTTTTTTTGCAACTTAAATAAAATATAAATTGTTTCCGTACATATAATGTTGTATGATAGAATAAATTCTCATTTAAAATCCTCTCATACATTTGAACATTTACTTGCAATGTCTGAACGATTCCTGTAGGTCTGCCTATGGAATATTCACATGCACAGGCACACGCACAGGCACACGCGCACACACACACACACACAGGAGCTAAGGGTTTGGGTGCGAGCCAAACATGCAGTGTATCGGGTTACACAGAGACGGTCGCAAAACAAAGGGCAAAGCATAATGACCTATCCTGGCTGTGCATGGGGAGATGGGCCAGGATAGAGGTGGCAGTAAATAAGGACCTATGGGGCATTTCATAGTGCATATCTCAGTGGCAGCAAGAGAAGGAACCATTTAACACACAGCAGAATGCCAACTGTGTACGTGTGTTCAACAAGCACCTCGCAGTGAGGTCCATGAAAAATATTGCACAGGGGTTTGCACTTTTGACCCAATACCATATCCCCATTTGAAGCTTTTTTTTCAGTGGTCACAGTACTTGGGTTTTCTGGTTTAAGTACTTGCTGAGGTTTTACCAAGGACCCCCATGTGAATCCACCCTATTTTGAACACAGGAAATTCTACACTTCCTGTGCATTTCGGGGGTCTCCTCCCACAGCCCTGCTGGTCCCCCGGCCCTGCCATCTTACCTTTTTCCTTTCACATTCGATGCTTCGCGTTTATTTTTCAGCTTCCCCGAGCTACAGAAAGCTTACGTTCGGACTGTAAACTCAACACGGCCGACCTCTCCTCATCCCTTTCACCCCACCACCTCCACGGGGGAAAGCCCCGCCTTTCGATGCCCGTCTCCATCCCCTCAGCTTCCGTTTCTGTCAGTGGCACCCGACTGGAATGTTCTTGAACATCTCGTTTGTTTAGACGGAGGAGGAAAACACTCCGGGATAAGAATCTGAGGCATTGTCCTCCGCTTCACTGCTGGGGTGAAGGGAGGGGGGTGAGGGGGGGATAAGGGGGGGGTCATGCAAGGGTAGTTTGCGTGTTAATGTGTTCTATGAGGGGTGGGGGTTGAATGTTTAGATTGAACACCTTCATGTGTGCTTGAAACGTTCCCATTAACGTTCTCAGGTGAAATGTATGTTACGTATGAAATATTCTGACGACTCCACACGTGTTATGGCTGTGAGGGCACATACGTGTACAAACAGCAATAACTATAATTTAGCCCCAGGCAGCGCTATTTCAGTCTACATCCTTCTACTCTGCGTTCATACTATGATCAGGAGCGTGGAAGTACAGATCGTTATCTTTCCTGTAGCAGTGTCTGCAGTGGGCCTTTTAAATATTCACTTGACCTTGAGCGCCCCCCCTTTGAGGGGGATGGGTGCTGATTGGATGAGATGATGGCGGTGTGTGTGTCGTGAGCTTACAATTTGGAGGCTAATTTACTAAGCCGGGGGGGGGGGGGGGGGACTAATACCAGCAACACTCCACAAACAGCCTGTGCTCCTCGGTCACTGGGATGAGCTGATATAGTGCTGAACCAAGGAGGCCTGATCCCAATCACACCCTGACAGGAAAACGCTGATCGTGTAAAGAGGGCTGCACAACCCCGAACCTGGAGCTCCACTGTCCTGTAGGTTTCCATCTCAACCCTACCCTGGCACACCGGACTCTACTAACTAGCAGCTCAAAGAGGTCTCAAACTGTTGAATGAGGTGTGCTTTGTTAGGGTTGGAGTGAAAACCTGCAGGACGGTAGATCTCCAGGAACAGGGTTGGGTAGCCCTGCTCTAGCTGTTGAATGAGGTGTGCTTTGTTAGGGTTGGAGTGAAAACCTGCAGGACGGTAGATCTCCAGGAACAGGGTTGGGCAGCCCTGCTCTAGCTGTTGAATGAGGTGTGCTTTGTTAGGGTTGGAGTGAAAACCTGCAGGACGGTAGAGCTCCAGGAACAGGGTTGGGCAGCCCTGGTATAACTTCACCGCAAACTCCTGGTTACAGCCGTCAGCTGATGTAGTGCCAAGAATGGAGACTGTGGGGTCTGAGCTATCAGGCCCAGCCTATGCTCACAAAAACGCCTTTACAGGCTGAGCTGGTTAATACCTGAATATTATCTAGACTGAAACTTTACAAAATGCAGCTGTCATCTTATCATATCTCAGCGGGTTGATAAATCAAGGCTAAAGACATAAAAGACAATTAAAATTCCTCAAACAGAAACTGAACTTCCTGTTGTGCATGTGGGTATACTCAATTCAAATGCGAACATACTCAAAGATTCAAAATTATGTTTTTTTTTTTTTTTTTTTGAGAGTAATACTGCAGAGGACAGCATCAGGTCTTTATCATGATGAAGCCTCCAGCTCAGCACTGTGTGCAGACCTGTGTCCAGACAGTCTAGAAAAGCTCCACCCTTAAGAAGCACGTGTATGCTCAAGATAATAGCTCTGAATAATCCGTTCTGTACACATGTAAGGAGAGTATAATAGATAAAGAACTGGCCTTGTAACCTAAAGGTTGCAAGATTGATTCTCAGGTAGGACACTGCTGTTGTACCCTTGAGCAAGGTACTTAAACCGTATTGCTTCTGTATATATCCAGCTGCATGGATACTAGGTAAAACAAAACAATGCAAAAGCTGTGTAAGTCACTCTGGATCAGAGCTTTTGGGTGGCAGTGTAGCACAGTGGGTAAGGAACTGGGCTTGTAACCAAAAGGTCATAGGTTCGATTCCTGGGTAGGACACTGCCGCTGTACCCTTGAGCAAGGTACTTAACCTGAATTGCTTCAGTATATATCCAGCTGTATAAATGGATACAATGTAAAATGCTATATAAAAGTTGTGTAAGTCGCTCTGGATAAGATCGTCTGCTAAATGCCTGTAATGTAATGTGAGCACTGCATATGAATAAATCACAGCACACATAAATAAAGCAGGTGTTTATGGCAGAGTTAAATTGTGGTTTCTTGTGTCACTTTATTTAAATCTCTCTTATCTAAAGGGACCCTCATCTTTGGTCACAACCCCTAAAATACAATGAAAACTCATTCAGATACATGCTCTAAGTTCGTCCCATCAGTCCAAGAGACAGCGGCAGCTCTTCAAGATGGTTGCAATATGCAACAATTACATCGCATTTAAAAAACTATCACTGCCCTCCAGCAGCAAAAACATTTTAAAAACGGGGTTTCCTGTATCAAAGATCCTACTGTTGACCAAAAAAATAAGTTATAAAAGAGGAAGTAGTGGTTATAGATGAGTATAAAAGGTTCAGGTGGGTTTCCAGACATTTTAAATCGATGACACATTGCTCCCTGAGACTTCCTGCTAAGGGGTGGGGCTTGTAACAGTTTCTGTGATCGAATAAGGCGGTGTGTTGTCTTTGAGCACCAAATTCATTCACCTCTACAAACGTTACAAGAGAAGTCAACTGGGAACACGCTAAAATTTTAAAAAAATATATACACACAGTGAGACGGAACGTAAGCCTGAACAAAAAAATCTAAATATAAAAAGTGGAGACTTGCTAAAACTCAGTGAATTACTAAATACTTACAGACTCAGGGCAGTGTTTCTTTAAAATAAGCTAAAATAAGAACATGGGCAAACTAAGCTGGCATTTAAAAAGGTTTCAGTGTGAGAGATCACAGCCCAGTGGGTAATTTGAGGTAGTTGAAACGCTGGGTGCGAGAGGGTGAAGTCTCCTCCCTGCCTGAAGCCTGGACTCTGCTCTCCACACCGGCGGGTCATCTCTGCCCCGCTCCAGAAATAGACACGATCGCATGCCATTACAGTGAATCGCACCCCTGAACCGGCCCTGCTTTCGCCACCAGACTTTTTGTTTTTACCCTGGTGAGTGTCTCGGTGCAATTTTCACCCTGCACTTTGTACCCTAAGAGGGCAGGTAGGAAACCCCAAAACGATGGAAACAATCACGTTTACGGCCCGATTTTTTAATAACGGGGAGTACAGTATGACAGCGACAGCTGGTGTAAAGGAACCGACGGGGGAGGGGGGGGGGGACTTTGCTTTTGGGAGGTAGCAAAGAGCGCCGGGGCGCAAAGTGGGGCGACTGCCGCTGGTCTCACTCTCACCTTTGCACCCCGAAAACCCGCCAAATGCTTATCTGTGCTCCATGAAACCGCGGTCAATGGAGGCAGTCAGCCAACCACGAGAGCACCGGCCACCCTTCATAGGATTCACGGCTCTCCTGGATGCAAAGGTTATCTGTGGGCTGTCCATGGACGCGTTGTAACCATAGAGGAAGTGTACGAGGCCAGGGCTATGACTTCCTGATCAGCGACCGCGGAGAGCTCAAACCCCGGCACACAAACGTTCGGTCACCAGCGACATCCAAGAGCGGTTCACGGTCCGGTGAACCGCAGGCATGGAGCTCCAGAGGTGACATGGCCGGTGATGTCACAGAGGAGACGCCCTTGGGTTCTGACTGGAAGAGGAAGCTCGGGCAGTCCAGTGGGGGGTGGAGTGGGGTGGGAGGGGGAGGGGGGCAGGATATGAGGGCTAACGCTTGCCGCTGACAGTTTGGAGCTTCCTCTGAAAGCGGACGGTTTTGAACGCGCTCAGCACGGCCCGTTCACCAGGTTCCCCAAGTTTTTCCGTCTTCCTTTTGCTCTTGCTTTTCAGGTTTCAGCAGAACAAACCCCATTAGACTAGAACCAGAGTCACAACACACCCCCCCCCCTCCCGACCTCTACAGTGTTCGCAAATCAGACACCAATTCCAAAGCAAACAGGATACAAGATATAACAAAGAAAACAAATGCCCAATCATAAATAACATCCACTGCACTAGTGACACTGGATTCAAGTAATCTGACTTCAAGTCCCTGATTCAACGTGGCTTGTGTAAACAATACTTCTGGTACGAGGATGAGCGAGTCTCACGGTCACACAGCGCATGAGTCTGTATAAGGCAGCAGCATCGGAGAATTCAAAACAAAAAAGATTCAGCCAACGGCAAGAAAGCCGAGACCTTCAGCCACACTCTCAGGCCTCTTCCAGCGAAGGCTCCAAGAAACGGACTTTGAAGCGTTTCTGGAGGTTTCTTCCCACAGTTCTTCAGGCCCCTGCTTCCACAGGAGGGCCTTCCGAACCTTCCCAGGGGAGCGGGAGATTCGTTTGAGACGGCAGGATCTCAGAATTTCAAACGCGAGAAAAAAGGGAGCAGAGGGACTTGCAGGCAATGTCAGAGGGGGGAGGGAGGGGCCCAGCGATACCAGCTCTCACAGCTGGCCAATCAGAGCTCCCCACAGCATGTGGAGCTGCCCAATCACAGGGCAAGCAGAGGGAACGGAACTCTTCTGGATTTTCGCCCTCCTGATTGGTGAACATAAATATGTCCGCCGCAGTTTAAATAACTCCAGTGTCACTCCTCGAAAATTGAACAAAGATTCCAGAATGTGCTACAAAAAAAATCTGTATTTTAAAAAATACAACCATATTATCAAAAATATAGCTCTAGTTTTCAGTTGTTTTTTTGTTTCGTCTTTTTTTTCAGAAGGTGGTGGCAGTTACGAGGTCCACTTTATCGGCGTTAAAGCGGTGTAGCGGAGACGGCTTCTCGCGCGCGTCTACGTCAGCACGATGACCTGAGAGGGGTCCACCGTCACCCTCTCAGATTTCCTCTTCCGCTTCTGCCGCCTCTGCTGGAGGGAGGGGGGCGCGGGCCTGAGGCGAGAGGGCAGGGGGGCGCTGTCGGAGTGAGGGACAGAGCGGGAGGGGGGCGGCGGCCCCAGCCTGAGTCCGTCGTCCCTTTCCTGGCGTCACCTGTCGAAGCAGCCGGCGGCGAAGCCCGGGACCGAGCCCAGGTAGCCGCCGCCGCCGTAGGCCACACCCAGGCAGTGGCGCGGCTCGGCCGCGATGGACACCTGCATGGCGATGGGCCCCTGGAGGGGCAGCGAGCACAGCCCCGACGCCAGGCTCGGGTACGAGTGGAAGGCCCCCCCGGAGGCGGAGCCCGAGAGCGGCCCCGCCCCGTGGGGCTGGAGGTAGTCCTGGGAGGCCGCGCTAGGCCCCAGAGCCTGGGGCTCGCCTAGCGACTGCAGCCGGGCCGCGGGCACCGAGCGCTGGGAGAGGTGAGGGTGGGACCCGGCCTGAAAAAGCAGCTGCTGGGAGGGGGATGCCGAGGAGGAGGAGGAAGCTGAAGAGGGAGGGGGCGTGGCCTGAGAATGCAGCAGAGCCTGGCTGGAAAGAGGGCTGGATTTTGACTTGTTGGCCTCCTTCACGTCATTATCATGGGCCCTTCAGGAGAGAAATAAAAAATATAAAAACATCATGAACTCTACCAGGTCAGTTTATAGCATAAGGCACAATAACTGTGGACCACACAGCTTAAAAAAACCCAATTATATTTTGCAGGAGATGGGGCAGGACAGGGACAGGGGGCGGGGCAGGGAGAGTGGGCAGGGCTGGTAGAGTGGGCGGAGGGGCAGGGGAGAGCTGGGGGCAAGGGAGGCTGGTAGAGTGGGAGAGTGGCGGCAGGGGACAGGGAGGGCGGGACAGGGAGAGTGGGCAGGGCGGGAAGAGTGGGCAGCTGGGAGTGGGGGCAGGGAGAGTGGGCAGGGCTGGTAGAGTGGGCGGGGCAGGGAGAGTGGGCAGGGCTGGTAGAGTGGGCAGGGCTGGGAGAGTGGGCGGGGCAGGGAGAGTGGGCAGGGCTGGTAGAGTGGGCGGGGCAGGGAGAGTGGGCGGGGCAGTGATAGGCATGCAGGCTCCTTACAGCAGCATGAGCTCGATGCAGCGGGTCAGGTGATCCCAGGTGTAGCCCGTCAGCAGCTGCAGCACCGAGTTCCAGCTGGGGGTGATCTGGAGGCAGATCCGCGAGGCCGCGATGCAGGCCGCTGCCACCTGGGACGGCCGGAAGCTCAGGAAGGCGTGGTCTGGAACACGGAAAGCACGCACACGCAGACAAAGACACACGCAGACGAAGACACACGCACACGCAGACAGAGAAACACACACACACAGACAGAGAAACACACACACACACACACACACACACAGACAGAGAAACACACACACACAGACAGAGAAACACGCGTGAGTGACTGTGACAGACCGGCTACACGGAGCCGTGTCAGCGTGTTATCACTCAACACCCAGATTAACTCATCACCAACCTGAACACCAATGTGTTCACAGTTTACAGTGCACAGTCTGTGCTCACTTTTAACCTTTCACACACAGCCCATCCTGCAGTCTATGTATCTTCATTCAGACAGGGGGACAGCAGGGAAGGTTACAGGTAGAGACTGGGCCCCAGTGTAGAATGTGCCATGACTAGGAATCGAACCGGCAGCCATGGGCAGGGTATATGGGGTGAGACACAGCTGCCCTATGGACTGTACCACATGACTTCCCTGAATTTGTGCTCAATTTAAACTGAGCTAGAAAAAGCAGCATTGACTGTTCTTTCTCCTTTCTCTCTTCCACTAACCCCCCATCATTTACCACTCCTCTCTGACCTGCCTTCTTCTCATCCTCTCCCCCACCTCCCAGCTCCTGTCTTCCCACCCTCGCTTCCATACCCTCCCTCTTCCACTCCCTCTCTACTCTCACAGCACAATCAAGCCAGAAAGCATCCACATAACAGAGAAACTACTACGCATTAGAAAATAAAAAATGTCAGAACAAAGAAATGAACATTTTGTCAGAAACTTTTAAATTTCTAGAGGTGTCTTCATTGCTTCAGCGCCCGGTGAACATTTGAAGATAAGGCAACATTGCTTCTTTTTATCCGACCGAATATCTTCCAGCACCTCAATCCCTCCTCTTCCTCCTTCCACTTCCTCCTTTTCTTTCTGTTCTTTCATCTCCTCCTCTCTCCTGCTTTTCTCCCTGCACAGCACCCCCTCCCCCTTCACTCCCCCCTTCCCTCCTCCTCTTCTCCCCCCCCTCCTCCTCCTCCTCCTCAGACTCACCCTGCAGGGAGACCTCCAGGAAGTAGTGCGTGTACTTGTCCATGAAGGCTTTGGTCTTGGAGAGGGAGGAGAGGGGCCAGCCGTTGTGCAGGTCGGCCTGCTGCACGGAGGCCTGGAGGTAGTAGTCGATGAAGTGGGCGGGCGTGGGCATGCACAGGTTCCAGCCGAAGGTCTCCAGGAGGAGCAGCTCGGTGCGCGTCAGGTCCCGCTTGCTCAGCGCCAGGTTCAGGCTGCACATGAAGCCCAGCGCGTTCAGCTGCTCCAGCTTCGGGACCCGGTCCTCCTTCTCCTCAAACTTACCTGGGAAGGGGGGGGGGGGGGGCAAGAGAGGGGAGAGGGAAAGAAAAGAAAGAGAGGGAGAGAGGGGGAGAAAGGGGGAAAGAGGGATGGGGTGAGAGGAAAAGAGGAAGCGAGGAGGGAGAAGGGAGAAAGAGGGAACGAGGGGGGAGAGAGCAGGAAAGGAGAGAAAGTGACAGGGAGAAAGAGAGGGAGAGGGAAGATTAAATAAATTACGTACACATCATGTCATATTTATCTACATCAGTCATACAGCCATACTTGCAGTGGCATACAGAGAGGGGACGCATCACACGCTAACATCAACACAAACGGCTTATAGGCACCAAGGAACATGTGGGAGGGGTAATTCGAGTTCACGCACAGTACAAGGTTCCTGGCCAAACGTACAGTCCTCAAAATCCACCTCAATCCGGCTACCTACATGCCCTCTCCACCTCAGCATTCCCTCTCCACCTCAGCTGCCGCGCAGCGACCGCGCGGGCACAAAATGGCCGCCATGTATCGCCCAGGTGGGAGCCTCACCCCCACACTGCAACAAACTTTGAGTTTGTGTAGGGTGCTACATCAATGAAACCCAACACAAAAGCTGAGGGAAGAGCTAGCATATGAGCTAGCGCACAAGCAATCGTATGAGTTAGTGCATGTGCTAGTGTATGAGCTAGCACACAAGCAATCGTATGAGCTAGCGCAGAAGATAGTGTATGAGCTAGAGCACAAGTTAGTGCATGAGCTAGAGCACAAGATAGCATATGAGCATGAGTTAGTGCATGCGCTAGTGTGAGCTGCACACAAGCTTCGTATGAGCAGGCGAAGTAGGTAAGCACGCACGTATGAGTAGGCAGTGCTATGTGAGCTAGCACACAGCAACGTATGAGCTAGCGAGAGATAGTGTAGACTAGCGCACACAGACTAAGCAAGATAGCGCATGACCTAGCGATAACATACGAACTACGACAGTAGTGAATGACCTAGGCACAGCTAGCGTTGAGCTGGCAGCCAGCATATCAGCGCCTGGCGCAGGCTACAGCGGCAGTAAATTCTGCAGCCGCCACCTCGAGCTTCTCTCAAGCGTCAACGTCATTGGGAGGCGCGAGCGGGACTCCCTCAGGAGCCCGGCCTCCTGGTTTCTCCGCGGCTGCAGCGCAGGGAGGTGTGAGGAGAGAGGATCGACCGCGGCAGCATCACAGCTGAGGCGGAACACTGGCTGGGACAGGAGCTACTCCAGGGAGGCCGGGAATAACCAGGACGTGCCGAAAACGCCCAAAACCAAATCTGCACACATCCGCCGGCCTTCTCCACAGACAGACAGGCCAACAGGGACACACGCCAAACCACAGGCCATAACAGCAGCCCAGGAACACAGGAGAAGACAGCAAGAAATGAAATTATTGCGCCATGCAGATCAGCTGATCCCGCGCCATGCAGATGAGCTGATCCCGCGCCATGCAGATCGGCTGATCCCGCCCCATGCAGATCGGCTGATCCCGCCCCATGCAGATCAGCTGATCCTGCTGGCGCTCACTGAACAGGAGCTGCAGCGGAATCTCGACTCACAGCAGTTCTGTGAGACCTGGGTCCTTGCAGTAAACCAGAGGTGCCCAATCGTACCCAGAAAGAGCCGATGTGGGTACAGATTTTAGTCTTATCCCAAGACAGGCTATTTTTACACAATACGTTCAGCTGCTCCCGGTGTTTCTTAGTTTTCTTAGTCCATCACACAGCACCAGGGCAGGAATTTCACAGGGGCCATGAGGGCCATGCCCCGTCAGTTTGGCCTTATGCCCTTCAAAAAATTACATGCCCTGCGGCCACAGTGGCCTTGATGCCCCGCCCGCACTGTCCCACCTGATTTCGCCGTTTTCTCCTCTGCCTTTCCTACCAATACGGTTTTTAGACACCAAAGTCTTCTGTTGAGATTCTGAATTCTTATTCACATCAGTGAAACCTGCCGCATATACCAGTGGTGGGTTATTTCGAGGTCGTGGAAAACGGGCTTTATAAGATCGTATGTGGTACAAGGTCACACACATGAACACAATCTGTTACTTCGCATTCATGACACACAGATCAAGCAACACAATTCAATAGCCATTAGTTTGCACAAAATTTAGAACCAGCCACCAGGAGACTTAATCAAACATCTATCTAGTTGCCAATGACTGAGTGAACTTCTGAGAAGTGGAGGTCAACTGAGATGAGGTAAGGAAGTTTGATAAATTAGTGAACGAATAAGACAAGAAACTCAGACATATAACGTTACGCACTGCTCGTATATCGCTACAACAACGTTGACTTAGCTGACCCAGTGGCCCAAGAAGTGTTATGTGCCTAATGAGTATTATTGCCTAATGTTTGTAACATTAATGTTAACAAACGTAACGTTAGCTAACGCTTGCTAGCTAGCTGTCAAATCAATGTTACTTTTTATGTTAGCTAGGCTAACACCGGTAGCTGGCTTCATTACAACACTAACGTTGCTTTCATTCATTTTCTCCCCAGCAACGGAGCAACCGTAATGCCAAACAAGCAGCGGAGGGAGAAGATTCTGAAATACAAATATTATTAAATTACATAAATTATTTTGTGAAACAAACAGCTTTTTTATTTATTTATTTCGCTGATAGTTGTACTATGTATTAAAAATAAAATCATCCTTAACCCTTAAGTTAAATTCATTATTTCCGTGGACTTAAAATCATTGTTTTATTTGATGGCCTTGCTGCCCTGGCATTTGACCTTTTTGCCCTCAGAAAATTGACTACACCAAAGGCCAAGTGGCCTTGCCCCTAAAATTATGAAATTCCAGGCCTGCGTAGCACTATAAATATCACTTGCACAATAAAATTCAAATTCTACCAAAACACTGATGTAAAAAATTCCTGGAATCAAATAAGGAATTGGTTAGATTTAGTGTAGTGGATGACTGTACCTGCCTGTGTCTCCCAGTTTCTTCTCACAAACTCAGAACAGAGGAGGCTGATCTTTAAGCTGACAGTATACTCAGTAGGAAGAAAGAACTTCAGGATTGAGAACCACCAGCGAACATGTCCACGAACACTGTTGTCGGTATACTCAGTGAGAACACCGCACCGTTTAAAGTCACTCCACGCCGCTGGGGCGTGAATAATTACAAGGCAGCTATTAACCGGGGCTAGAATCTCGCCCAGACCTCCGTCTCGCGGCTACGCCATGGATGTATAAAGAGAAGGGCTACGCGAGATCACAACACAAAACAAAAAGTTTAAAGTGTTTAAAGTGGCTTTAGTTTATCTAGCTACGCAAAAGAAGAAAAAAAGGCGAAGGGGATGGTACATTCGCCCTCTAAATCAGAGCAGGACGGAGAATGGAGAGTTTTGTCTGTACATTCGGCAAATGCGGAGTTTAGACGAGGGGGTCCACTTACTCTTATTTCCGAATGTGTGCTAGGTGTTTTGATGACTTGCTGAAATGAGTAGCACCATTCATCAAACATGCAGGAACTCACAGAATTCCCATCTCTACAGAAGAGAGATTGGCGTTGACTCTTCGTACATTAGCATGTGAAGTCTGCCCTCTGAACACTCAACCGTGACGTAACCAACCGTGTGATATTTGGACCAATAGCTGAGAGGGGGAGGTCGGAGAACAAGAAAGAAGTTTTTCAAAAGTTCTCCCTGGAGGCCGTTGCACACTGCACCGTACAAACACACAACACCGCGTCTTTTTGTTCTTCAGTTGTTCTCATTGCTTCGTTTTGCTCAAAAAGTTCTACTTCTTACGACGTATACTGCCTGCTTTAACCATTAGACAAATAAGTTCCCCTCAGTTTCACAGTCAAGGTTGACAGCAGGAAGCTATCTGATACTGAAAAACAGTGACAGCTCGCTCTTCATCTACACACCACAGGTAGAGAGATGGAAAGTAAGGGAGAATTAGGAAAGGAGGGAGGGGAGAGAGAGGAAAGGAGGGAGGGGAAAGAGAGAGGGAGGGAGGGGAGAGAGGAAGAGAGGGAGGGGAGAAACCCAAAAAAAGGCTAGAGGGCAGGTAGAAGGAACAATGGGAACCCTTTCATTTCTGAGAGCTTTGACTAATGTCACCTCCTTCCTCTACCATCTCCAGCAGTCCAAAGACAGAGGAATGTGCTTGTGTGTGTGTGTGTGTGTGTGTGATGCTATGCTAAATACTCAGATTGTACTGAACAACCTTAATCCTCCACTCTTTTTAAATAACATGCACAAATCATTTTAGTTTTTCAGTAGCCTAAACTTCTCAAGAACATTCCAGATCTTTCCCCCCAGTGTTCAAGTTTACCCCACAATGCAATGCACTGCCCACATGCATTTCTGAGAAAAACCCCTCAGACATTCCATTCCTTTCTGCGCATCTTGCTGGCGGGGTGTGTGTGTGTGTGTGTGTGAGTGAGAGAGAGAGTGTGAGAGTGTGTGTATGTGTCTGTATGTATGTGTATGTGTGTGTGTGTGTGTGTGAGAGAGAGTGTACGTGTATGTGTGTGGTGTGTGTGTGGTGTGTACGTGTGTGAGAGCGAGTGTATGTGTATGTGTGTGGTGTGTGTGTGTGTGTGTACGTGTGTGAGAGCGAGTGTATGTGTATGTGTGTGGTGTGTGTGTGGTGTGTGTGTGGGGGGGGGTCATCCTGGGATCAGAGAGCAGGTTGGGGCTAAGAGGTCACGGGGGTGTAAAGAGGAGGACACACACCTTCCAGGTGTGCAGCGGGGCCTCCTATACAGCCCAGAGAAACCTGAGAGGAGCCCGTCAGCCAGCTGGAAGACTGCCGTTACCACCCCTCTCTTTCCACCCCCTCTCTTCCCATCCTGTCTCTGGAGACCTACCTGCACACGCCCTATCATCCTATCCCTCGGACTCCAATTCAAACCGACATGCTGGCGTAACATTGCGTAATCACACACAGCAATACAAACAAACACATACTCCACTACGATCTCACACTCAGGCTCTCTCATGCGCGTACCTCCATGAAGCACATGAAGTTTATTCTTTTTAAATCCGCTGTTTTATCCGCATCTATTTATGTTCCACACCCGCTGGCGAACAGCACGGGCCCCGGAAGTGCTCGACGCTATCATTTTTCCCTTTTTCCCCCAAAAATGGAGGTAAAACATGAAGATATGCAACAGGAGCCCTGGGGGGGGGAATTTCCTCTTCCTTCCTAAATTCCTTTCATTTTCTTGCTCTCCTTTCACTGGAGGTGTTAAATTGGTCACAGCTAAATCCTCGACTCCTTCGCAGTACCCCTCCCCCCCTCCTTGCCCCACACCCCCCCCCTCCTGGAAGCAGAATGTCCGGCCGCACCGGAATGCCCCCACAATGCTGGCCCCCTGACCTTTGACCTTTCCGGTTCATGCTTGGGTGCTCAGAGAGGCCCCCTCTTCAGGGGACCCCCAGATCAGAAACCTGGGGGGTGTGTGGGGGTTGGGGTCCCCAGGGGGGGACACTTCACTATGGGCCAGGCAGGGAATAATAATCACCCCCCCCACCCACCTAAAAATCTCCGACTATGGCCTTCCACCACCAAAATCACAGCTTTACAGAAAACTGTTTTGCTTCCTATCGTTTAAGAACGTTAACAATTGCTCACACTAAATATTTTATATCTAAAATAATCATTGTTAGCAATTGCTTCAGAAAACAATAGCTTTGTTTTTTAACAAAATAAACTTTGTTGGTGTTGTGGTTTTCGGTTTTCAGTGTACTAATTACATAAAGTGGCAGTAAGGACAAACCGATTTCCCTTTGGAGATGAATGAAGTATCTATCTGTTAATCTTCTTTGGTTTAAATTCTTCAGTTATTAACCAGAGTGAAAAAGAAGGTAGAAATATGCCAGTGAAACCCAGGTTGCCTGCAGCATATTTTTACTTGTCTGAAGTCAGTTAAGGGCTTTCAGTCCACCTAATCTACATATCAGGGTGACCTGCGGAGCATTTCTGCTTAAATACGCCACCCCCCCCCCCCCAAACACATGCCAAGGCATCAGCGACCGACCCGACTCTGAAGCTCCGATTTCCCCAAACTCCGGCGTGAAGAGCTACAGGCTAATGGGATTACCTTTGCCTCAGGGTCGCTTGTTTAAATGTGGCAAACGCATAAATGTGGAAGGTGAAATGTGTAAATAAAAAAGAAAACTGATTAACCCTTTGAAGAGGAGGTTTTTTGGAATGTTCTTTATTTTCAAAATTCTACGTCAGTGTTCTAGAATTTATTTCATGGTATTTACACGCATGTATTTTTCAGCTGTGGGTGGGGGGCACTGTATAAACTATAACACCCCCCCCCCCCCAATGTGCCTGGGGGGTGTGATCGCCAGTCACACCACTTTCTGTACTGTACCATCTCTATCTGCTCCCCTCTCTGCCTCCCCCGTCTGAATAAAGTGCAAAAATACACAAGGTGGGGGGGGCTAGACAGTCCACTCTCCTTCAAAAAAAAAAAAACGTAATAAAAACGCACACTTTGTGGGGCCTCTAGTGGCACGGCCCGTGGGGGGCGCTATGCTCAATGCGAGCTGCGACATTGGCGATTCGAACCCGACCGCTGACCTTTGTCGCACGTCTCTCCCTCTCTCCATCTAATTCTTCTGTCTCTCTACACTTTTCTATCAAATAAAGCTGAAAAAGCCCAAAATAATATATAAAAAATACAAAAAATGCACACTTTGTTGAAAATGGTTTGGTCTATGCCTCTAGTCATTTGCATGTTACCGAAACATGACAGAGAGACAGCTGGAATATCTGTGTATGCGTTCTTAATTAGGCACAATATGTACTCCACACATCAGCTAGAAACCCACACTGGTATCCTAATATCAGCACTGTGAAAGCACCACAGAGTTCATGAAAAGCACGAAGCATGGCGCATTTGTTAGCGATATGTCACACACTGGGAGTGAACGGGGAATTCAGGAAGCAGTCTCATATGCGCTGACCGCTGGAAAACGTGAAAGCCCGCAGGCTGGTGGCAAAAAAAATAAAATAAAATCAACACAACTGCAGCCTGAACATCCAGGAAAATGTATGTGCAGATCTGAGTCATTATCTCTGCAGCCAGAGGGAATCTGAGAGATTAATGCAAGATGAGTCAGTTCAGCTCTGATACTGCTGTGCCCCATTCCAAAACACACAGCACTGCTGTGTGTGTGTGTGTGTGTGCTTGTGTGTGAGTGTGCGTGTGTGAGAGAGAGAGGAGAGAGTGTGTGTGTGTGTGTGTGTGTGCGCGCGCGAGAGTGTGTGTGTGTGTGTGTGTGTGTGTGTGAGAGAGAGAGAGGAGAGAGTGTGTGCGTGTGCGTGTGTGGCCGCGCGAGAGTGTGTGTGTGTGTGTGTGTGTGAGAGAGAGAGAGAGAGAGTATTTTAGAGTGTGTGAGAAGGGGGGGGGGCTTTTGTTTGGCTCTGGGAGCATATGGCAGAAGCCTGAGATCACACAGCCATGCAGCTGGTCTAGCACAGTGAGAAAGACTCTCTTTACAAGCCTTTCACACACACACACACACACACACGTACACACATATGTACTCACACACATGCGTGTGCACACAGCTGTTGGTCCAACACAAAAATATACACACACAGAGCCCTCCATGTTGAGACCTTAGCATTTGTGCTGGTACTACCTGCTGCATCACATGACAAACTGTGTAACTGACACTAAAACAAAAGTCAAAAACAACACTCAGAGAAGGGGGTGGTATGAGCGAGGAACAACTGACAAGGCGTGAGCCATCCCAACATGCACTTCAGCTCTGAGGTCAGTCTATTCCTGTGCCCATAAACTCTAGCCACCCACTTCCTGCCCCCAGAATGCTGTGAGCAGAATGCGTTTCTACCCACCTTCTCCCAGCTCCTCTCCCTGCTCCTCAGGACTGAGATAATTATGCCCCCACAAGCATTGGGTGTCTCACCCTGCTCGGGCAAGGCATAGTCACCCACTACGAGCCAATCATGGTCCAGAGAGAAGTCATTATGCACTCGGGCTGACCAATCAGAAGCAGTGGGTGTTTCCATGGCTCAATCTGGGCACACTGACCCAGCAGGTGCCAATCATGGTCCTGATTGAGATAATTATGCACCCAGGCTGACCAATCAGAAACAGCTGGTCTTCCCCCCATTCTATCAGGGCACAATGTCTCCCCCCCCCCCCCTTATAAAACAGGTTATAGGGGAGTCTCCCCCAATGTATGGCTTACGGCCAACGCACCCCCAACACCAGGACTCTGCAGCCCCTCAGCGTAAAGCCACACATCCTCTGACGAAAAGCGACTTTGTAATCGCCTCCATTTATTTCAATGGGAGCCGATTTTTCACGCCCGCAAGGAATGCTGGGATAGTTGGTGATGCGAGGCAAGCTGGTGGAGCGACTCGGAAGGACAAGGAACATGGGACGATAACCAATCATATTAAAGATCTGATGTGCGAACTGTCTCTAATTTCAAATTCTATTTCCCCATTCCACATAGTTCTGTTAAGGAGGACTCGTTAATAATTGCGGTGTGGGGATTTCCAAAATATACGATCAATACACATTTAAGGAACACTGCTTTAAAAATAGAAAATGCCCACAAGCAACCAACTCTGGGAGGCGATAACGATGCCAGGCGATCTCGTCAAAGGATGTGTGGTTTCACCCTCAGACCCCCACAGCAACCTAATCACAGAACCCCCACTCCCCTCTCCCTCCCCTTCCTCCTAGTCACAGTAAATTAGCCCTTGAAGCCCGAGCCGCTTTAACAAGGTCAGGGTGTGTAAGGCGAAAACACAAGAAGCCAACCGTCATCAATTTGCATTTTTGCACTGTAAGCAACTCTGGATAACTGCATCGAATAAATTAATGTAATTTAATGTGCTACAAGGTAGATCATCACAAATCAGTGGCTGTGCATATAACGACCACTACACAAATATAGGCTAAATACAGCAGACTACACAAATATAGGCTAATACAGTTAGCGCCCTCTGTACCACATGGTCACAGAGGTCAATGGTCACTGTATAATGTAGGCTAATACAGTGGTAGCCTCTGTATCAGTCATGGAGATCACTGGTCACTGTATAATGCAGCATAGACATGTACATTTGTACTCTACACTCTAAGGATCTGTGGTCTCTGTCGCAGACGGTATGGAGACCAACCAGCAGTTCCTGCTCAGTACAGACGGCTAGTCTCTACCAGCAGCCATTAGCGTAGAGCTCTGCCCGCGCTGTACGGAGATCAGCGGTTTCCACACGGTACCGTTCAGGGATCAGTGCTCTCGCTGAGCTGTAGTTCAGGGGTGGGGGGTGGGAGACAGAAGTCTCGGTACGATTCGGTACGGGGGGGGGTTCAGCCGGCTGCGGAGCGCGCGCGGAAAACGCCGAGCTCAGCTCGCTCCGCTGGAAAAGCCCGTTCCCGGAGCACATAGCGACAAACCGCAAGCCGCCAGAAATCTCACATTCCATCACCCGTTAGTTCCGCACACCGACCGCCTCACACGGGGGGAGTAAGAGCAGGAGAGTAACACAGCTGTCTCTACATCATCTCTCTTCTCATACACGTATATTTATAGATATATAGATATACACAGTGAGCTGCGTGATTTTTGGGACAAAGACTTTTGTTTTTCTTGATTTGGCTCTGTATAGAAAGTGCTGTAATTCTCACAAGGTGAAACCAAAGTGCACAAAGTACTCTTGAACAAAAGCTGAGACTGCACTTTAACCACATGTTTAACTACATGTGAATTGTTTTGATTACAATTCTAAAATGGTGGAATATGGAGCAAACTCAAGAAAAAAATGTGTCTTTGTCCCAAAACATTAGAGCTCAATACATATTATATATTCAAATATATCCTATTAACACAACCCCTACCTTTACCCTCTCTCCAAAACAGCTCCTTAAACTCCAATCATCTGACCCCCTCCCGCACACAAAGGCATCCCCCTCCCCCCTGTCTGAAGTCTTTATGTAGGTCTCTCCGTCTAACGGCTTCATTAGATTAATTACCCGCTCTTCAGCCCAGCGCAGACGGGGAAACCGGCAGCCATTTAGTCAGCCGGCAGGGCCAGACGACAGGAGTCACATGACCAGCAAGCGACTTTCAGCTGCGCGGATACAGAAAAAATAATAAACTCCCCGACTTCCATCCGCGCCGAAGAACAAACTGCCATACTTACATCTGCGCTTTAAAAAAAAAAAAAAAAAAAAACACTCTTCATCCGCGTTTACAAACTCCGCGACTTTCATTTGCGCTCACAAACTCCGCGACTTTTATCCGCGTGGATAAACAAACTCCCCCACTTTGCAATCTACGCTTGCTCCGTGCCTCTTGGACCGCTCCCGAGCGCGTTCATGAACCGGTCTGAGGCCATCGCCATAACCGCGCGGTCCTGAACCAGAGAGAGGCTGCGAGGTTTCACTGTAGTTTGGCACGTGTCAGATTAATACGTACATTCACTAAAGAGAGGCCCCCCATTCCAGGAGAAATACATAACTAAGATTTTTATCCACTTGCACAGCTCGATATTTATATATCTACACAATTTAGGATAAGTGCTTTCCTCAACTGCACACCAGACACTACCCCAGAGGGTATCACAACCTGGACGCAATGTATGTATGCCCAAGTACAAATGCATGCAACACTCAGAAACACAAATACATAAATAATACAAAATCAAAACAGAAACAGTGGTAAACCATCACTATTTTACATTTCCATGGATTCCCCACAATACAATAACGCATATGTCCCCCATTACCGCTATCCACACAAATATCTTTCATGCAGCAAAAGGCTGGCTTTCACTGATTAACCTAGCAACTGCTTTCAAATCAGTCCCACTGTACTATACGAGTGCTGAAACTAATGTAAATTAGGAAGTAGGCTGAAATATGAGCCAACAACCAACATAATTCTGTACGTCCGATTCTTCAAAACACAGATTCTCTTTCACGGGAAATAATCCGCCCAGTGTACAAGCACGGAACAGTGAAAACCGCTAAATTACACGCTCGTTCTGCAATGTTTTCCTGACAATCTTCCCATTCTCTCTGTAGCATAACTGCAATTTCATTCACATTGATGCGGTTCGCCTGAGCCCACACTTGCCCCCTCCCCACCGTGCTGTTATCCTCAAGCAGGACTGTGGGAAATCCACCCCCACCCCCCCCCCCCCCCCGAGAGTGTACATGTCATAATGTCCCTCTGTGACTCGGAGGTCTAGGGGCGGGCGGAGGGCAGGGTTCTCCTATGTGCACAGCTGTCGGGCGGCACAAAGGGGCGAGCCGACAGCGTGCATTGTGGGCCGTGTGCGCGACCTTTTCAGACGCGCACGCAAACGCTGGCGAAGCCACACGCTGAGCAATGAGAGCTCGCTGGCAGCACCCGAGCTGGCCAAGACATTTTTAATTTATTATTATTTATTAGCCTTTATTTAAGCAGGTAGTCTCATTAACATCTCATTAACAAACCCTTTGAGGGAGACCAGGCCAAGACAGCAGCCAAGGCAGTGTCAGTACAAAACAGTAGGATACATATGACATATAAAAACCTACAGTTTTAAACAGCTTTGAGAAATAGAAAGAAAAAAAATGGTTTGCCTCCCAGCACATCACCAACGAACATGCAAGACCCTTTAAACTGGGGGGGGGGATTCAATGCATAAGCCCTCTGATTCAGAGATAACTGAAGGACAAACCAAGGGCACAGATCTCATTCCAACTTTCAGGGGGGACAACAAACAGGAAATTTTCTTTCTTTTTGGGGGGGGGTTAACAGAACCACCCAATAGAACATTTAAAATTGGGGGGGGGCTGGTGTCCTCGGTGCCCCCCCCCTCCCAGATCTACATCAGTGGGGCAAAGGCTTCCACAGCACTGACAGAAACACACCGGTCTCAGTGTTACATGCCAGTGCGTCAGCACAGGGGAACAGCCCCAGAAGATACGCAGGTAAGCGGGGACACACGGGGAAAACAGACCAGGTCTGATGCAGCCCTATATCCACTCCAAAAAGCAGCTGTAAAACCAGGAGTCCAGATTAGCAGAACGGCCTGTTCCCTCTTTCAGCCTCTCTCTCATATTAGAAAAACTGTGGTTTCTACGGTTACCTACAAGAGTGCGGTTGTGCACGAGCCTAATATACCAGCAGCGCTGAACATTCTAGAACAGGCGATTTCAATCGGTTTTGATCTGGGGACCCCCACCCAGGCTCAAAGGCATCCCAAGGACCCCCATCATAAGATAAAACGGGTTATATTTAACAAAAAGGTTTTTAAAAGATCACAAACCAGGGGACACTGCCTCAGTGCACAGTGCAGTCGCTAACAGGACTAAGAGCAGGTAGGAACACTGCCTCACACACAGTGCAGTCGCTAACAGGACTAAGAGCAAGTAGGAACACTGACTCACACACAGTGCAGTCACTAACAGAACTAAGAGCAAGTAGGAACACTGACTCACACACAGTGCAGTCGCTAACAGAACTAAGAGCAAGTAGGAACACTGACTCACACACAGTGCAGTCGCTAACAGGACTAAGAGCAGGTAGGAACACTGCCTCACACACAGTGTAGTCGCTAACAGGACTAAGAGCAGGTAGGAACACTGCCTCACACACAGTGTAGTCGCTAACAGGACTAAGAGCAGGTAGGAACACTGCCTCACACACAGTGCAGTCACTAACAGGATTAAGAGCAGGTAGGAACACTGCCTCACACACGGTGTAGTCGCTAACAAGACTAAGAGCAGGTAGGAACGCTGCCTCACACACAGTTCAGTCACTAACAGAACTAAGAGCAGGTAGGAACACTGCCTCACACACAGTGCAGTCACTAACAGGACTAAGAGCAGGTAGGAACACTGCCTCACACACGGTGTAGTCGCTAACAAGACTAAGAGCAGGTAGGAACGCTGCCTCACACACAGTTCAGTCACTAACAGAACTAAGAGCAGGTAGGAACACTGTCTCACACACAGTGCAGTCGCTAACCGGACTAAGAGCAGGTAGGAACACTGCCTCACACACGGTGTAGTCACTAACAGGACTAAGAGCAGGTAGGAACACTGCCTCACACACAGTGCAGTCACTAACAGGACTAAGAGCAGGTAGGAACACTGCCTCACACACAGTGCAGTCGCTAACAGAACTAAGAGCAGGTAGGAACACTGTCCCACACACAGTGCAGTCACTAACAGGACTAAGAGCAGGTAGGAACACTGCCTCACGCACAGTGAAGTCGCTAACCGGACTAAGAGCAGGTAGGAACACTGCCTCACACACAGTGTAGTCACTAACAGGACTAAGAGCAGGTAGGAACACTGCCTCACACACAGTGAAGTCGCTAACAGGACTAAGAGCAGGTAGGAACACTGCCTCACACACAGTGCAGTCGCTAACCGGACTAAGAGCAGGTAGGAACACTGCCTCACACAGTGTAGTCACTAACAGGACTAAGAGCAGGTAGAAACACTGCCTCACACACAGTGAAGTCGCTAACAGGACTAAGAGCAGGTAGGAACACTGCCTCACACACAGTGTAGTCACTAACAGGACTAAGAGCAGGTAGAAACACTGCCTCACACACAGTGCAGTCGCTAACCGGACTAAGAGCAGGTAGGAACACTGCCTCACACACAGTGTAGTCACTAACAGGACTAAGAGCAGGTAGAAACACTGCCTCACACACAGTGAAGTCGCTAACAGGACTAAGAGCAGGTAGAAACACTGCCTCACACACAGTGAAGTCGCTAACCGGACTAAGAGCAGGTAGGAACACTGCCTCACACACAGTGTAGTCACTAACAGGACTAAGAGCAGGTAGAAACACTGCCTCACACACAGTGTAGTCGCTAACAGGACTAAGAGCAGGTAGGAACACTGCCTCACACACAGTGCAGTCGCTAACAGGACTAAGAGCAGGTAGGAACACTGCCTCACACACAGTGCAGTCGCTAACAGGACTAAGAGCAGGTAGGAACACTGCCTCACACACAGTGCAGTCGCTAACAGAACTAAGAGGAGGTAGGAACACTGACTCACACACAGTGCAGTCGCTAACAGGACTAAGAGCAGGTAGGAACACTGCCTCACACACAGTGCAGTCACTAACAGGATTAAGAGCAGGTAGGAACACTGCCTCACACACGGTGTAGTCGCTAACAAGACTAAGAGCAGGTAGGAACGCTGCCTCACACACAGTTCAGTCACTAACAGAACTAAGAGCAGGTAGGAACACTGTCTCACACACAGTGCAGTCGCTAACAGGACTAAGAGCAGGTAGGAACACTGCCTCACACACAGTGTAGTCACTAACAGAACTAAGAGCAGGTAGGAACACTGCCTCACACACAGTGCAGTCGCTAACAGAACTAAGAGCAAGTAGGAACACTGACTCACACACAGTGCAGTCACTAACAGGACTAAGAGCAGGTAGGAACACTGCCTCACACACAGTGTAGTCGCTAACAGGACTAAGGGAACACTGCCTCACACACAGTGTAGTCACTAACAGGACTAAGAGCAGGTAGGAACACTGCCTCACACACAGTGAAGTCGCTAACAGGACTAAGAGCAGGTAGGAACACTGCCTCACACACAGTGCAGTCGCTAACCGGACTAAGAGCAGGTAGGAACACTGCCTCACACAGTGTAGTCACTAACAGGACTAAGAGCAGGTAGAAACACTGCCTCACACACAGTGAAGTCGCTAACAGGACTAAGAGCAGGTAGGAACACTGCCTCACACACAGTGTAGTCACTAACAGGACTAAGAGCAGGTAGAAACACTGCCTCACACACAGTGCAGTCGCTAACCGGACTAAGAGCAGGTAGGAACACTGCCTCACACACAGTGTAGTCACTAACAGGACTAAGAGCAGGTAGAAACACTGCCTCACACACAGTGAAGTCGCTAACAGGACTAAGAGCAGGTAGAAACACTGCCTCACACACAGTGAAGTCGCTAACAGGACTAAGAGCAGGTAGGAACACTGCCTCACACACAGTGTAGTCACTAACAGGACTAAGAGCAGGTAGAAACACTGCCTCACACACAGTGTAGTCACTAACAGGACTAAGAGCAGGTAGGAACACTGCCTCACACACAGTGCAGTCGCTAACAGGACTAAGAGCAGGTAGGAACACTGCCTCACACACAGTGCAGTCACTAACAGGACTAAGAGCAGGTAGGAACACTGCCTCACACACAGTGCAGTCGCTAACAGGACTAAGAGCTGGTAGAAGCACTGTCCCACGTACAGTGTAGTTGCTAACCGGACTAAGAGCTGGTAGAAGCACTGTCCCACGTACAGTGCGGTCACCAACCGACCCAAAAGGGAGTGGGACCTCACGCAGCGGGGGCACTCACTGGCCAGGAGCAGGCAGGACAGGGCGATGATGTAGAGCTGCTTGACGGCCACGTCGTAGTGGTCCATGAACAGGTCCAGCAGGTAGACGGCCAGGTGACGCGCCGTGGGGCACAGCTGGTAGCGGTTGCTCAGGATGGCCAGCAGGTCGGCGAAGTAGCGCCGCATCCCGATCTGGGGGGAGTGGGCCCGGTACGCCGGCAGCTTCAGCTCCTGGGAGGGGGGGGGGGGGAAGGGAAGAGGGGAGCAGGGAAGGTAGGGAAGAAGAGAGAGTAACATTAGCGACTGCAGCCAGATGCGAAACACTGGTCACTGTATCACTCATCCGTATGAGAATTCATATACTTGTGTGTACGTAATGAATGGTGTGTGTGCCCTGCCATAGATTTGTGACCTGTCCAGGGTGTATTCCTGCCTCTCGCCCCATGCACCCTGGGATAGGCTCCAGTACCGATGACCCCGCGCAGGATAAGCGGGTATAGGTAATGGATGGATGGATGGCTCACAGGAGCACAGCATGAATACAACAAACCAAAAACACAAAATACACCAGTCAGACGTGAGCGCCAGACCCCGGCGGACGTGAACGTTTCTGCTCTGACTGTGATTGTGCTCCAATGACTGCTTCTGATGAAGAGGCTGTGGATGAAGAGGCTGTATTTCCACTCTCACAAGACATTCAAGGCTTTTTTCCATCACCAATGTGCCACATCCAGGACAATCAAAAGGCACAACCCCTATTCCGCACTCCAGTGCGACTCAACAATTCAGTTACAAGCCACACGCATTTGAACAGGCCTGCCTGAAAATTCCAATGTACGGATTTATTAGGAGGTGATTTTTTAAACCATGAGCTGCCTGGCGATGAAGAAAGAGTGAATGTCCAGAGGTGCGGTGGGTACACTATCCGCGCTGATGGTGTGGAGCAGGGAAGCCTTTCTTCTGTGCGTTCAAGAAACTCACTGTTCCATCACATTTATTTCAAATCAGCGCAAATTATCAGATTCAACAATTTGAACTAATTACAGTCTTTAGCTCGTAGGATTGGTTTAAACGAGCCACCAAATAACATCAATCGCTATCTCTACCCACTATTAATTCTCATTATTATACAGCAGCTTTGCAACACATTTCCTATTTCATTACCGTTTTAAAATATGAATAGAGACCAAACAACATAAAACAATTAAATGATTACATTTATCTGGCAAACTCCATCAATAAAACCAAGTAATGGACATTTCCCTGGCCTTCATCCCAGCTAGGATCTCTGCTCTCTACAGTCCATCTGCTGTTATGAGGAGGGGGGAGGGGTTTAGAGGAGAGGGGGTGGGGCGGAGCTAGGCAGGACCCATGGAGGGAAGCCCATTATGGTGTTACTCTGTAACCGGGCATCCCTAAATGTGTGCCCTGATTCAAACAGTGGGACGTCCGCAGAACATTACCAAACTCATCACCGGCACAGCTTGGCCACCCTCAAATATGATTACAGGGGAATGCGTTGGTTGGGGAGGGGAGGGGGAGGGGGAGCTGGGCGATGGGGGCAGTGTCGGTGACGTAATGAGCAAGCGGCTAATAAAAGAGAGAAGATTAATCTATGATCACGCCATAAAACCAACTGATTTTATCTGCTTTGAAATGAACCAATTATAGAAATTAATCACTGTTTTAACACCTTAAGTTTCTAAAACTTGAAAAAAAAACATTTAAATATGAAGCAGCAGTCAGTTTTGAATTTCAGTTTGACATACATCACCACCACACCCTGCTCGGCTGCCTGAAAGTACATCTCCCGCTATCACGAGTTGCATCTTTGGCGGGCGGGGGGAAAACTTTAGCGGCCGGTCGTTAAACCGTGTGCAAGGCCCCATGGGCCTGGGAGAGTGGCCCATCGCTCTTACTGGGAACACTCCCAGATGTAGCCGGACAAAGACGCAAGTCAATTTGCCATTGTGAAGGAGGGGGGCATTCCTAATGACAAGAATGACCTTTTTCTGCAGGAGACAGCTGCCGCAACTCTATACACCCCCCCACTCCGACCCCACCCCGCCCTCGCCATGCGAATCCCCAATGGACAATCCCTGTCAAACAGCAGATATTTGCCTTTCAATGAACGAGAGGAAATTTAAATCAATCCGGAGGAGTAAACCCAGTTTCTCTCAGCTGATCTGAACCTCTGTTTCACGCAGCGTGAAAATGACAAAGCACGCATCAGATTAAAACGGAGCACAAAAACCCAGCTCTCAAACGCTCGAGCGTACGTATGACCGTGCATGACCACCCCGCAAGCCTGCCAACAGACTTCTATTCATCCACAGCGGAAAATCAGAATACAAATTATGTGGAATTAATGCATGAGAACCACCAGTTTTGGTATTATTTTGCATGTCCAGATGCAAACATCAAAAATTAAAAATCTGCCATGAAGGAAAGGAACCAAAAGGGGAGTGCCGTACCGGACTACCGCCTGTTCCTCTGACTGACCCTAAAACACAAAAAGATTTGTGATGTTTGATTTGCACACATGTAAATGTGTCTTTACCAGATGAAACGGGGGCACAGGCCTCATTTAGGAGGCACAGCCTAATCCAGAAGCCCCTAATTCCCGCCAGGGATCCCAAAACGCCCGACAAGCCGCTAGGCTAGCATCCGCCTGTTTGAGCGCCTCAATCTGGAGAATGGTGCAGAGAGACGCCATTTTGTGTTTCACAAGACCAGGTTATAACCTAGTATATGGCTGGACCTAACAGTGTTTCTGCTAGGATTTTTTTCAGCAGCGGGGGGAAAGGGTTTTGTTGTACCTGGGTGGTGCGTGCGTGCCACCGGCTTTGCAGTGAATATCAATAGGTATATATAAAATAAGATAACACTTGACTGCAAAACAAACTTTAGAACGTATTTATTGACATCTCCAATCACAGCATTATTCTGCTGTCCGTCCAGTAGAGTGCAGGCAAGCCTATGTTCACATCCAAAGAGAGCTGCTCACCAGCCACTGATATTCATTCAGCAGTCCACCTGTCACTTCATCAGAAAAGTAGATCTTTGGCTGCCGAGAGGCTCATCCTGTTAAGGCACTGCTATAATGAACGGATGGGGCCCCACAGTCTGGTGTCTGTTAAAGCACTGATCTAATGTTTGGATGGGCCCTACAGTCTGGTGTCTGTTAAAGCACTGTTCTAGTGTGTGGATGGGGCCCCACAGCCTGGTGTCTGTTAAAGCACTGATCTAATGTTTGGATGGGCCCTACATTCTGGTGTCTGTTAAAGCACTGTTCTAGTGTGTGGATGGGGCCCCACAGTCTGGTGTCCGTTAAAGCACTGTTCTAGTGTGTGGATGGGGCCCCAGTCTGGTGTCTGTTAAAGCACTGTTCTAGTGTGTGGATGGGGCCCCACAGTCTGGTACCTGTTCAGAATACAGCTCTACTGCACGGATGGGCCCCACAGTGTGGTATCAGTTAAGGTACTGTTCAATTGAGTGGAAGGGCCCCACGGTCTGGTATCTATTAAGGCACTGTTGTACTACATGGATGGGCCCCGCAGTCTGGTTTTGACATTGAGACCGCGCCAGTGCCGAATGTGGCCAGCCGCCTTGCAGGTTGCCGCATTAGCATTGACAGGGAAGAGAGGGATTCAGTCGGCCATGGCAACAGTGATTCACCACACCCAGCAACCCCAGCTGGTCAATCGGGCACCCGCAGATCCACTCATTAACCTGCATGTGACGTGTTGCCTCCCGACTCCAGTGAACAGTGGTGAAGCCAGGCATGGCATCGCATGCTTCTGAGGAGAGCACATGCTTGTCTGCTCTCTCCTGTATGAACAGTGGAGCTTCCAACAACGAGCACTGATATACAGAAAAACTGGCCATTCCAGACTGCAAATAAAAAGCTGAAAAAACAACAACAAAAAGAGAAGAGTACACCCTAAATACATCTGGCACGGATGCGCTGCAGGCCCCAAACTAAACCAGAAGAGCCACTCGTGCGCAATGAGATGGGCACAACCCTGCCAACCGTGACCCTTTCCCCCTGAGCGACTCCAGAGCTCCAGCTCCAGCCCACTATGAGCTGTCCAATGAGGCTGCAAGTGTAGCTGGCGTTTACCACATACCGAGGCTCGTCCCGACACGAACACCACCGCTTTAGCGGGACAAGCCACCCAACGCCCGCGTGGAGGGCATCATCCAGGGAGATCTTAAAAACCAGCGGCGCCAGGTTACGTGTCACGGAGGTCCGAGAGCATGCAAGTCTTCATTCCAACCAATCACTTCACCCACTGATTTCACTAATTATAACACACCGTCAACCAGAGAGGCAGGAACTAATTACTGAAATCAGCAGGTGAGAGATTGGTTGGTAGGAAACCCTGCGTACCCTTGGCCCTCCATGGCGCATGATTGGGCACCACTGCTCAAAACAGAGAGAGGTGGGAAGGTTCCTCTACAGCTGGGACGGTTCATTGCTTGCCAGTGAGTTTTCAGTTAGAGTAACAAAGATGACAAGTCTCCACAACAGAATAAAAAGTGTAATGAAAATCAATGATTCGTTTGCCATGGGGATCAATTGTGGGGCTACAAAGGTGTTGTGAGACTGCATTGATATCAGAAGAAGATAAAAGGGAGTTCTGTGGTAAAGACCAGCTTTACAGACCATTCAGGTTAGATTGATCCTTTCCGTTCCAGTCCATGAATCCTTTCAATAGCCTATAACATAATTAAACAGTGA
Organism: Anguilla rostrata; assembly: GCF_018555375.3. Classification (NCBI taxonomy): domain Eukaryota; kingdom Metazoa; phylum Chordata; class Actinopteri; order Anguilliformes; family Anguillidae; genus Anguilla; species Anguilla rostrata. The sequence continues at coordinate 34,601,029 of NC_057941.1, read as the reverse complement.
CCGTGTACCTACACCCTGCTACTGTAAGGCTCTTTTTTTAAGAGACAGTGATAGTATTTTCCCCAAGACTTTTGCCTGTGCCATACCCAAAAACCATACTTGTATGATTACACACAGAAGAAAAGGTACTTGACCAAGATGCAATATTTCCAATATATTGGCGGCAGTGCCTTGAATGGGCTGCGATCAACAAACTGAGATTTCAAAAACACTAATGCCAAGACTGCCAAGAGTCATCAAGCGCATAGAAACGCAGATCCACAAACTGCACCGAGTAGGTTACTCTATTCAGGCGGCTAAAAATCGACACACACGTAAGCAGTTCATTATCAATCAATTCGTCTATGCGTCGCAATCGCGCCCATCTCTGCTCGAGGATGAAGTAGCCTATCTGAATGAGAGAGAGGTTTTCAGAGTGGCCTTGCGACATGTCACACCTCGGTGTCAAAGAACGCTTCCGGTCAGCTAAACTCAAGCAACTTGGCCAACAACATTAGGCAAACACGCGTTTATTGAAAATAAAATCGAATAATGGCACGCTACAATTCGCTTGGATCGGTTGATTTCAGCGCGCGAGATCCTGGAAAAACATGCTGAATCTGCATTCGCAGCGCGGTCTCACCTTGATCCGAAGCGACTGATGGATATCCGCCGCTAGCTGGCTTTTCCACCACTGCCCGTCCGTGTCCATCTTTCCCATCCAGAAGATCCGCGCTGGACGAACTATCCTGCGGGAGGATCGGTGACCGCAGCGGGTGTCAGATTGAAAAATTTCCAATGGAATTAGTCAGTTAAAACGCCCAGCGCGTAATTAATTGATGGATTCAAGTGCATAATTGCTCTCATTAAAACTAATCACGATTTAAAGTGTCGCTGCGGTTGAATGCGCTGGGGGCAAAACCGAGACACCCCAGCCCCCATAGACTTATTTAAGGTGTGGAAGCAATCTGTTTTTAAAATGTATGAAAACAAACTACAGATAAATCACAAATGCAGTTCAAAAACTAACAAACGATTATTTCAACGTGCCCGACCTTGACAGCCAAGAAGCACACCCCAGATATTTTTTTAAAGGGACCTTCCCTAGACCCTCCTTAAGCATAGGCTATTCTCCAACTTTTCTCCACGTTTATCTGTTTGCAAAAGTAACTTCATTCTTGCTGCGGTTATCCACAATTCTTGGTTACCAACTTTGCTTTGGTTTGCAATCGCGTGAAGTATGCAATTTCCCAACACAATCGTGGCTCTACGTTAGCTAGCTAGCGAACACTCTCTCTACGAAACATGCATCGGTCCATTTTATGTCCACGCGTCTGCTGTTGTTCGCTACAAGAATCTTCAAGTCAACGCCACGAGACGGTTATCGTTACGTTATGGCCAGTAAGTGTTATTTTCTCATTCGTCCAAATGGCCCTTTGTTATCGGACTTCATTGCAAGGGAACAAATTAAATTCAACGCTCCCTCCAAATAGAAAAAACAGTTGCACTGCTGATAAAATGAGCAACATTTGTACAGCGCACCCTCGCCTTACCACTGACACAGAAGCGCTCCCGGACCCCTTTGTTTCACACCGACAACATCCTGAAACGATAAATCCCTCGACGGGAGTTTCTTTCCACTATTTACTTAGGAAAATACCCAAGAGGACACGCGTTTCCCTAGACACTCACAGTCCCAGCACTCTGCAACAAAGGTATCCGTCAGTTTTTGAATATTTTCCACATTCCACTCCCTGTAGTCCCCTTTCGATGGAATGGTTGTAGATAACGCTGCCCGTGTGCTGTAGCGGTGAGGAACTCCAGGAGATTTCTGAACCCCCAGCACGGAGAACGACAGGACAGTGACACGGGTCTGGGACTTGTAGTTCCCTAAAAGGACTACAACAATCTCTTTCTGAGAATGCTTTTTGAATCTGTCTACAATTATTTCGTAAGAAATGTTCAATTTTCTTGCGGAGTATGGCAGAATTGTTCTAAATCGTTTCACGTCGTAAAAACGCTTTTCAAAAAAATATTTCTGTTGTCGAACTGGAGAATGAGGCATAGGCTATGTGTGTTTAGTGAAAGCATTCTCTTGTCCATCAGCGTTTACCTAGTGTCTACGAGTGGGAACAATTACAGCATATTTGAAAAGTACACCAATCGTTATATCACATAAAATGCAGGGGAAAAAAACATTTAAAATACTAAATCTTTTCATGAATGTAATTTGTAATTTTGAAGTTCTGACGGTTTTCCCTGCTGAAAATTCCAGCTAAGACCAACTGGTATTCTAAGCAGGTTTAGATGGTTTGAACTGTGTTTTTGATACGTCTTGCTGGTCATAGCTGGTTAAAGCAGGTCTCTATCTGCCCAAACTGGTTAAGCTGGTAAACTGGTGATCAACTGGTAGACTTGCTGACTATATAGGCAGGTCAGCTGGTGAACAACTGGTTGACCATCTAAAAGTGTCAAAAACACAGCCTAAACCAGCTTGACCAGCTGAGGCTGGTTTAAGATGAAATTTCCAGCAGGATTGAAAGCTATTTAAAGCTATTTGAAAATATTGACTTGAGAAAACTTGAGCTCAGTGATTGTTACCTTGCGAAATATATAATAATAACCCAGAAAACCGAATAGGCCATAGCTCAGAACTGACAACATCAAAAACATTTACGGTATAATTTCCCCCCGCGTGGGAGGAGAAGTGCAGATTAGAGAAAAACCGTTTTCTTCGGGTGTCAGGTGCAGAGCAGGCATATCTGGGTACAGTCCAATGAATTGTTATGTAGTTCAGTGGTACAGACAGTAGCTTCAGCTGGTGTCACGGGGGGCTCCCCCCGTGTAGCGTTATAGATTTTTTCCGTTTCACGACCACGTGAAGGAAGCAAAAATAAATTCAGTCTTCGAGTAATCTTGAGCTGAGCCAAATACACACGAGGCTAAAAGCTGTACAACGCGAAAAAAAACCGACAAGCTAAAGTTTAACCCGCAGTTTTCAAAGATCCTGGTTCAAGCCAGGTGTTTGATACTAAGAAGACGTACGCCATCTAGTGTTACAGCCAAGTTTTATTCGTCTAACAGACTGGCGGTAAAAGTAGTTCAATACTTCAACATACTGCGTGTGTAGATATGGTGGGTGGATTTCAAAAACTAACGAACAACTAAAGAGCAAGAAATGTAGAAACGAAAACAAAACCGTGTAGCCCATTCAAACTCATTGTTGGCTCATTAGACACTGGACAACGTAAAGCATCGTCTGAATCTCTATTATAGTTCTTTTCAAATATGGTAATATTTTCCTTTTTCACCTGCTGTACGAAATCATATACATATCTACCATTTAATCCCCATACACTATTTTGCTGCTTAAATTGGTTACTACGTATATTTAAATAAGATCTAGACTAAACGTTTTCGCACATTCTGACTCAGAGGTGGAGAATCCGCTTCAGAAGATTACGCATTGGAGGTGTTGTCAGAGCGCCCCCCAGTGGACACATGCATTTTTTGGTTTGCCCGTGTTTCATCTTCAGTCTAAAAGCTTGTTTGATGCCGTTTCTGGGAACTGTTTGATTATGAACAATTGCCACGACTCTGCCCTTGAATTCCAATTCTGAAAATTATACATGAGAAAATTATGAAGGGATAAAATACTGTACTTCTGGTAATGCTGCAGGTTCACCCCTACTGTTAAAGGGGAGCATTTTCAATTGCGTCCAGCGCTCTTGCCCTCTGACTAAAGTGGACGACCGTGTACATACTGTAGTGAGAAACTACAGTAATGGCAAATATAGTAATAAAACCCACTGAAATACGATAAGACATAAAATCCAGGACAAATCAAGATTTTCTCAGAATAAGTCCATCTGTTTTCTTAAACCGCTTACTCCTGGTCAGGACAGGGACGTGTTGAATCCAATCCCAGCATGCAGTTGGTGAAAGGCGGAAATACACCCTGGACAGGTCACCAATCCATCACAGGGCCCAAACACCATGCACTCACACACTCATACCTTGAGGAAATTTAGACTGTCCAGTTAGGCTAACCTGCATGTCTTTGTTTGGACTGTGGGAGGAAGCCAGAGTACCCAGAGGAAACCCATGCAGACAGGGGGAGAACATGCAAACTCCACACAGAAATTCCCTCAGCTGGAATTTAAACTCAGTACCTTCTTCCTATAAGGCAACAGTGATGTTCACGGCCTCACTGTGCCACCCCAAAATCAGTCGGGACAAGTGAAAAGCTGTTGGAATGTGGGGCTGTCCTAAAATATAAAAACAGGACGTCCGGTCACCCTGCCACCAACTGTCATTGTTGTGGCCATAAACACTGGGAGCTCAGGAAGACACCTGTCTGCACCTTTCCCCACACAGTTCTCCCCACTGCTCATGTGACATGCTGCACTCACAAAGCAAGCTGTTCCCCTGCTCCCTCTTTAGTTATTCATAGAGTCACTTAACACAAGCTAACGCTAGCTGGCCCAACTGTCTATACCATGCCTGACCATATTCATGGAGATCTACTGTCCTGTAGGTTTTAATTTCAACCCTAATTTTGCACAGATGATTTGACCAATTAGCAGCTCAACATGATCTTTGCAGTTGTTGAATGAGGTGTACTTTGTAGATCTCCAAGAAGAGGGTGTTGCAGCTGTGGTCTATATGATTCTATATGAGTGTGGCCACTTATGAAAAACCTTTCCTTTTGCAGAACATGTTCCAAGAGAACCCCAAAACTACAGAAGTAGCATTAACACGGGATGGCGTGATCTGCTGGAAGTTTTCTAGTTTGTTTCCGAGGTTTACCATTACTCTTGTGGTGTTCATTAAAGATACTTAACCTACATTGCTTCAGTAAGCTGCACAGCTTCGTTAAGGGAAGGTTAATATGGAGCATGCTATCTACCGGAGTCATCTGCTAAACAAACAAGTTACAATAACACTGTGGTGGCACAGAGCCAGCTATTCCAGGAAAATGGTTGCACAAGGTCGAATCACATTGTTAACACAGAGGGGACTTTGCAGTGCATGTGATCAATCATTGATTCTAGGATATATATATATGCAGTGCCCTGTATGCAGTGCATTCAGAATACTTGGACACAAGGAGAACATGGTGTGTGTATACAGCACTGTCTGCTCATGGTTTCTGCTCAAATCTGTTACATTGAGTGACTAACACACACAGACATACACACACACACACACACACACACATTATACACACCCACACACACACAGTATACACACACACGCACACACAGACACACACACACACACACACACACCAGCGCTCAATTTACACACCCCACCACGGATTATTACCACGAGCACACACAGACCGACCAGACACCGGCAGCACAGTGCCTGTTTGTCCATGCCTCGCATTCCCCTGGCGGCAGCTGGATAGATTAGCTGGACGTAGATTAGCTGGCCGTGTCAGCGTGCACCCGCTGCGCAGTTGCCTCCCCCCCGCGCACCTCTGCACGTTACTCCCCCTGCTATCGCCTCGCGTACAGAAGGGCTGGGCGGCTTTAGGGGGGGGGGGTCCCCAGTGCCAAAGCATGGGGGCAGTTAAAAAAATTAGGTCAAAATTTCTGATTAGGCTGGGGTGCACTGGAATGGGGGGGCACTGACGGTGGGCTGGGTGGTGGGGGGGCGGGTCACTGTTATGGAAGAGGGAAGAGAGGGGGAGAGGGGGGAGGGTTGTGCCCTCTTTTCTTCTTTTGAAACCCGTTCCCACAGGGTGTCCCCCCTGTGTATTGTAAGATGACTGCCTCTAGCCTTTGCTGGAGCTGCTCTTGTTCAGATGGGGATGCTGTGCCGTGCGAGACTGGGTCTGGCCAAGCCGTCAGACTGGGTGAGGGGTCACAGAACCACTGATGGATCCCAACCACCCCAGGAACTTGTGCTTTGCATGACAATAACTCTATCTCTTACTCTCGCCCTCTCTCTATCGCTCCCTCTATAGCTGCATGGTACCGGCTCAACTCGACTCGACTCTACTCGACTTTTTTGGTTTTCCATTAGGCAAAAGTTGTGGATAGTACCTGGTATCTGGTACTTTTTTTGGTATCACCTCCGTCGAGGTTCCAAGCGAGCTGAGGCGATACCAAAAGGTGACGTGAAAACACTGCAGACCACTGATTGGTCAGAGCAACGCGTTTTATGCGGCGTCGCTAATGACGACCAGTTACATTGACGGGGGTACTATCTGCAGTGGAAAACGAAGTACCTGGTACCAAAAGCGAGTAGAGTCGAGTCAAGTTGGTACCATGCAGTGGAAAACCGGCTAAAGGTCTCTCTCTCTCTCTCTCTCTTTCTCTCTCTCTGTCTCTCTCTCTTTTCAGACAGCAGACATTCCTGCCAAGATCAACCAGGACAAGCCCAAATGTGGCCAAATGTATTTCAGCTGGCCAAATGTATTTTGTTTTCATGCACACAGCTATGCTAGGTATGAACCGTGTGTTGAAGTGAGACTTCACAACAACAACAACAAAATAGGGAAATATCTTTTAAATTTATTATACTTTAGCTACACCAGTTGACCCAGAGTGTATCTTTATTTGAATGAGATCATGAAAAAATTATTTTCACAATAGGTTTTCATGTGGCCAAGACGTTTGTGGTATTATTTGCTAATTATTTGATGCCAGATCCAGGATTTTTAATATTTAATATAAATGCAAAAATATGATTATCATGTTATTGCAATTATAATGCAACATAACATCATATATAGTATGATCACTAATGGTAAATGAAGCATTTCTATTGATTCATTTCTCATTCTTCTTAGCATTCTTATTTTTCTCAGGTTTGCTGTAAGGGTTTGATTCAAGTGTAAATTCATTTGTGCATATTTTTGTGTTGCAACCTTTTCTAGCAACAGATCTTGACTGTCTCGTGGCAGCATTTACACACAAAATCTTGTTATGTTTTGTTCACCCAGTTATCAACAAACTACCTTGAATTTTATGTGGTCATTTTAACAGAAAGACCCTGATAAAGTAAAATCATAAAAGCCCTGTATAAAAATGATCAAAATGACCCATCCTCATAATCTCCAGTTCGATCCTTGGTAAATTTTGTCTACAAAAAGTAATTATTAGGTAATAATGTGGTGACTTGCTCTGCAGACATTAGTGTACTTTGCCATTGGAGGTGATTAATAGAAATTTAGATCTGGTCTCTGTCTAGTGTCCAGTGATCCACTGCCCTCTCAACCCGCTAGTCTGGATCATCCACCCAGATCCTGTGCAGAAGCCATGGAGAGTTTGGTCTGGTAAATGGTAAATGGTAAATGGACTGCATTTATATAGCGCTTTTATCCAAAGCGCTTTACAATTGATGCCTCTCATTCGCCAGAGCAGTTAGGGGTTAGGGGTAAGGTGTCTTGCTCAAGGACACTTCGACACGCCCAGGGCGGGGTTTGAACCGGCAACTCTCCGACTGCCAGACAATCGGTCTTACCTCCTGAGCTATGTCACCCCTGTCTGTCTGAGGAAAAGGAGGCAGATGACCTCTTCAGGTTTTTTGGAATGTTTTTTTCAAAATTCTAACTTGGTGTTCTAAAAAACCCCATTGTTTTCAGTTACCAGTAGTGATTGTTACATCAGCATTAGAATGTTCAGTTCTAGAACATTATAATCACATATGTGTGATCTCACACCTTAAAGCAGGGATCCTCATCCTGTAATCCAGAAAGGGCCGGTGTGGGTGCAGGCTTTCTATCCAACCAAGCAGTAACACACTTGATTCTACTAATCAACCACTAGAGTCTTTGCTAAGGACCTTGATTAGTAGAATCAGGTGTGTTACTGCCTGGCTGGAACAAAAGCCTGCACCCACACTGACTCTTTCTGGATAGGATTGAGGACCCCTACCTTAAAGGGTCAAAGTGGACAAGCTCTGTGTGCCACCTGTAGAGGGCGACCACGAGTCACCAGCACTCCACAGCAGCTTCACCTGCGGGTCTCTCACCTGGACGGAGGGTGAGCGACTAACTGCCACAACACGACCCAGCCAGCGGCTCGTCCAGCTCCTTCCACACGGCCCTGTGCTCCAATCAGCCGAGCGATTACGGCGATACTTTCCAGGATTTGAAATTAAGCCCCTCCCCTGAGCCCCCAGAAATACCCTCTCATTACCCTCAAGGAAAAATGCTCTCTGTTCCAGCACTAGGGCTGTAGCCAATACCTCTGTACACAGCCACTGACTTCTCACCCAAACTCGAAGACAGCTGCATCTCTGCTGAGCCCAAGGATGTAGTTCTGTCACCAAAACCCAACAGAGCAGACCTGTTACTTACCAGAGAGTTGGAGTGACAGCCCATCACCTGTATGTCACTCTGGATAAAGTACAGGTGATGGGCATGTCTGCTACAGACTCTGGAGTGTCTGCTATGTGATCATAATGTAATGTCTTGAAAGGAAGGTCAATGATCTGCCACCTAATCCCAGGGTGATAGACACATCTCCCAAAGGTCATACCATGGGTTACACCCTGTCTCACCAGACCCAAGATACAAACCAGAATATGAACATGGAATTCTCCAGCATTAACAAATCCAGCAGACCCTAGCCACACAGCCCCCTCTCCTGACGGGTACCGGAGCTGGTTGGTGCAAACTCACCAGTGCTCTAGAGCACAGAGTGAGTCCAGGTCCATACCCCCCCACTGCAGCCCTGGTTCACCTCCATGCTGATTGTAATAACACCCGAAAAGGGCGCGATGGGCCAGCAGCCTGGCAACGTTCTGGAAACAGCAGGGGGAAAGCCCCGCTGCCTGGAAGCCTGTCAGCAGGGCGTACGACAGCTGGCCGGGATGGGGGCAGGGGGTGCGGGAGGGGGGTGGGAGGGGGCGGGGCCAGGAGAGCGCAGGAGCGGCCAATGGCAGGAGGGAACGGACGGGGGCTGTCACTCACAGGCCAGGAATAGAAAAGCGAGAGCGAGCCGGAGCGCTGGGCTCAGAGCCGGAGAAAGACGGTGGGGAATGTCGGAGCGCTGTTATTCCGAACGTCTCCCAGCGACCCGGCAGCAGCAGCAGGAGCAGCAGCAGGACCAGCAGCAGGAGCAGCAGCAGGAGCAGCAGAGCCGCCCCGGCGGGGGTCAGGACTCACGGCAGGGGAGCCGACCAGGGGCCAGGAAACCGAATCCGTTACCCCAGAAACCCGCCAACACCGGCCACACGAGCGAGACCTCCAGCATGGGGACGGAGTCGGACGACGCGGTCGCCCAGGTGAAGCAGCTCGCTGACCCGGCCTTCGGGAGCCTCTCCACCCCCCCGCCCCCGCCACTGGACTACCTGGACGTGCGCGACTCCAGCGGCCGGCCCTCCGCCGACGGCTCGCAGGCCTCCGCCGACGAGAACTCCGCCTCCGCCGCCAGCACCTGGTACGCCGAGCTGGACGTCTCCGCCGAGTCGGACAGCGATGAGGATGGCCTCTCGCACCTGCGGTCGGCGGACACGCATGACAACGACAACGACGGGGAGGGCTTCGGGGCCGGCGGGTTCGAATGCGTGGACGTGGCACTGGAGAGCGGGGGGGAGGAGGCAGGCAGGGGGGTGGGGCCTAAGACGGTCCCTAAGAGGCAAATTCATCTGAGGAGGTGCAGCACCGAGGAGTCACTGGCTGCTGCGAGTGGGGGGTTCGGGGCTGGGACCCCCCCACAATGCCAGGGGCATCCCAAAGCCCTGCTCTGCCGCCAGTACAGCACCCCAGCTACAATACAGGGGGGGTCGCACGAAGCTAGTCCCGAATCTCCCCACAGCAACAGGAAACAGAGGCTTCAGAAGTCCCTCTCCCTGGATGAAACCTCCAGTAGGACCAAGATGGCTTCCAGTCTTATCAAAAATGTCCTGTCCAAGAAGATGCAGTTCGAGCTGAAGATTCAACAGCAGAAGCCCGAGGAGGACGCTTTCTCCCAGTCCTGTCCCGTCAGAGAGATCCCCAAAACCGGAGTGGGTAAGTTGCCCCCTGGCACACGCTTGGGCCGCAGCTTGTCCCAGGAGGTTCCTCCTTGCCCAGCGGAGCCGGATCCACAGGGGGGCCCGGTCCACCAGCACGGGAGCTTCAGCACCAAATCCCACCAGGAGCCGCTGGATGAACACAGCCTCGGTGCCCTTCAGGGCTGTGGGGGCAGGCCTGGCGAACCTCACAGCAGGGGTACGGGGAGGTCAAAAACCCAGCTGTCCCGAAGAGAGAATCCCGCTGGGCTGGAGACCCAGCTGGCAGGCAGCAAAGCCGGAGGGAGAGAGCAACGCTCCGGTGACTCGGCAAAAGCCAGCGCTGGGAGCGAAGCCAGCACGTGGGTCGGAGCAGCCGGCAGGGCAGAAGGGAAATGCCAGGCGTCGCCAAGAAACGGCAAACAACTGAGCACTGGGAGCCGCTTGCCACCAGAGCCGCCTCAAACAGCTCTGGCACCCTGGACGCGGGAGGAGAAGAGAGCGAGTGGCGAATGTTTGCCCAAAAATGTCGGGGAAATCGGGGTGGCGGTGGCGGTGGAGGCTGTCAGGCCTCTCTCTGGCGTGGTTCTGGAGGCCAGAGAAATGCCGGGGGGAGGAGGGGAGACGGGGAACAGGGAAGACAGCCGGAGGGGCCAAACGGCCGCGCCCTTGCACAGAGTCAGAGACATGAGGAAGCTGGTGAAGAGCACCTACAGTTCGCCGTTCAGCTTCAGCGGCGCGTCAGGAGAACGGCACCCTGGGAACAACACGGCGGCGCCCCCACGGCTTTCGGCCCAGAAGCCACCGGGCGGAGCCGGGGAAACGGCTCCCGCGACCGCTGCCCCCGCTGTTCCAGAACTGGGCGTGCGCGAAGCGAGAGTGCCGCCCGTCGTACAGAAACCGCTGGCAAAGGGGACATCCGCCAAAAAACCCACGGTGACCGCCGGCTACAGCCAGCGGCTGACGGAAGTGATGACCACGCCCAGCTATCTGACGGCTCCAATGTCCGGCTACAAAGAGCAGCCACAGAGAGTGAGGGGAGGGGCCGCGGTGTCGCCGTACAATCAGCAGCAGGCCCCCGCCGCAGGGGCGGCAGCCCCTACCCGCTCACGCCTTCCTACAGCGACCGCTACGCCCAGTTACAAGATGCCCAGGCACGACCTCACCTGCTGCCCCTCAGAAGGTGCTCCGACCGGGGGCCTGCGAGAGAACTTCGGCCTGCCCGCAACCAGGAGCCAAGACCGTTATCCCCCATCATCCGTGCGTCCGGTGCAGTCTCGCGCACAAACCCCACCCTCTCTCCACCCCCATGGGTCTCTGAGCTACCAAGCAGCCTCATTTAATGGCAAAAACCCCAACCCCATACAGACCTCTGCCCTACGTACCTGCCCCGCCCCACTGCTGCTGCCCCGCCCCAAGGACACCCAGCACCCCCTGCCGAACCAGGGCAGAGATGGCCACGGGACGCTGCAGAACCCCCCTCCCGAGCCCTCTGAGCTGGCATGGGGCAAGCCGGAACGAGGCCGGAGCCGTTCCCCACACAGACCCCCCCCGGACGCCCAGGCGCCGTACCCCTGCGGCCCCGGGGGGCCCCCCGCTCCCTTCGCCCCAGAGCTCGAGGGCCCGGAGGCGGGGACAGGCAAGGTGCCGTACCTGCCGGGGGGTGGCGCCCTGGTGTTTGGGCAGAACCCACGCCGGTTGCTCCTGGACCCGGAGACGGGGACATGCTTCTACGTGGAGATGCCGGCCCAGCCCCGGCGCAAGGTGCTGTTCGACCCCGAAAGTGGCCAGTACATGGAGGTTCTCGTCCCGCCGCAAGCCATGTACCCGCCCTCCATCAACCCCTGTCCGTACCCGTACCTGCCCAGCCCGGGCATTTACCCCCCGCAGTATCTGCCTTACTCCATGCTCTCCATGCCCCAGGGGCCCTGAACCACCCTCCCCCTTTGCCCGCACCAAAACAACTCAGTGACCCCAAGGGTTGGATCCCAAAACCACCTGCCGCTCCAGCAAAGCTTCCTTGAAGAGACGGTCCCACATTCCCTCAGTGGTGACTGCTCATCGGCTGGGTATCTGCTCCAAACTGAACCCCCCTCCCCCCTCTGCTTTCTTAGGGGGCCTAGCATTTTCACGGGGGGGTCTAAAAATGTTCTGAAATAGAGACGGGCTTAGTATGTCGCGTATCTGAAATAGCTGTGTAATCCAATCATTAGTGCGTCTGCCCTGCAAGTCCGCTCTGCCGCTGCCTTTCATCTCCTTCAGCCTTTATTTTTCTTAACTGAGGGTTTGTGTGCCAGATCACGATTTCTATTTTTTTAATCAATCTTTTCACTTTCACCTTCACCAGGGTGAGAACATGCAAGGAATCAGATGTACTGTGGGAAGCTGTGCAGAGAGCAGCTTTTAAAAAATCAACTCTCACCTTCTTAACGGTCAACACAACGGAGGACGGGTTTATCGGGAGACGTCTTTGCACGTCTCTCGGATAAACTGCTCTAATTCAGGAGCTCTGGCTGTCATTACAACAACAACTGCTGCTGAAGTCACATATCATTTTTATTCATATTTTTGTAGATAACAACAATGTCTGGAAAATTTATATACATGTCATGCCATGTATGCTATATATAAACAAACAAACTAAACGGCACCTGAACACGAAAAACGTTTTTTGTGTTCTAGTTTAGGTAAAGCATACACGCTTACTTGATTGCGGTGTGTACTTTGATCATTTGGAGTCTAAATTTGAGCATTGACACGGTTTTGCTTTCCTTATTCACTTTTACCCTCACCATTGCTTGTTGTTGCATTGTTTATAGATGTTAGCTGAAAATGCTTTTGGTTTAAATTTACTTATCATACAAAGTTAATTGCTTGTTTTCCTTTGATTCCAAACTTTTAGAATTTCTGTGACAAATTGAGAATACTCACAGAATCCCAATTTTAACATGTCCAGGTCATTGGAAGTCACTGCATTGTATACAGTAAATGTCATACCTCCCAGCAAATTTTTCTGAAAAATAATTTCTATGTCTTGTATTTTTTTTTAACCTGCTGAAGTCCCACAAGGCATGTTTAACAAGTTGGTCTAAATCTGGAAAGCCCATTATTATTATTATTATTATTATTATTATTATTTTATTTATCAGTCCCTTAAGAAAAATCTGAATAAATATAAAATGTGAAAATATAACTTTTTTAAAGTACTTTTTTAAAATGTCAAAGTTGTACAATTGATAAACCTGTTATACAAGTTATACTTTTCAAATATATTGATTAAATTAAATATATGTATAGGGCAATGACTAATATATTTGTACAATGTGGCATATATTGACAGAGATAAAAAAATATATATATTTTCATCCTTTTAAAGAATCCATCATGGTTCAAAGACAAGTAAAGTATGCTTTTTTCAAATTGTATGATCACTTGTGAATTTTTTTACACAGAAAATAAATATTTATTCATATTAATGCAATAGCTGAGTCTTTTATTTCATGGCGGTGTAGAATACCTCAGTTCTTAAACACAACCTCCATCCAGCAGCTGGCGCCCTCACAACCAAATTTGACTCCATTCAGATTTTGAGGGACTGGGACAGAAGGCTGATCTTCTGCCCAGGGGTGAAA